>NC_133618.1:444988989-445061489 GCF_048593235.1 Sminthopsis crassicaudata | reverse complement strand
TTCAAGAAGAATATCAGGCTAGAAATAGATGTGCCCATTCCTTGTTATTTCTAGGCTAGGGATATGATTTGGGGTGGGAAGATATTAAAAGGAAAGTAGCTTCCCTGATTGCTCTCAAGCCCTTGCTTATATACATTAACTTAGTCCCTTCCACCAAACACTGATTGGGCAAAATGGTAAATAGCAAATAAACCCATTTAACCAATCTAAGTGGCAAACAAGTGACATATCAAGGAATAACCAAGAGTAAATAAGCCCTTCAGTGGGAAGCAAGATAAAATCTCAACTTAAACCAGAAGAGAGAAAATCTCAAGGTGGGGGAGAGGAAGGGAGGGTTCTAAATTCTAGAATGGCAAATCCTGGATGCCAAGCAATATGGTGAGACTGGTTTCTTATCTAAGTCACAGCTCCAAGAGTTCTATTCCATCATACCTTTCTGTCTGTCTCTCCCACTCCCCCAGCATAATCTCCTTTCCTGTGTCTCTCTGTGTGTCTGTTTTTCTCTCTCTCTCCCTGCCTCTGTCTCTCTTTATCTCTCTATGTCTCTCTATATCTGTTTCTTTCTTTTTGTCTCCAGCTCTCTTTCTATCTCTGTCTCTGTCTTTGTCTCTCTCTGTCTCTTAACCCCCATCCAGCATGTGTGTGTATGTATATCCTTCTTAAAAGCCATCACATCTCTGAAAGCAACAGAAATAAGTCCCGTAGAGTAGTCATGCAATGTTAAATTCTCTCAACTTATCAGGATTCACATCTCCTTATCTCCCCAAAAGTAGTAAGTAGCATTTAGGATTATCCTTCTGGACTCTACCTTTGAAATTTGGGTTGTTCCAACTGAGAAAATTATGAAGTGACCTGCCCATAGTCATGCAGCTGATAATACAACTATGACTTCACCAAAATCTTAGTCTTTTTTTTAATAAAGCTTTGTATTTTCAAAACATATACATAGTTTTCATCATTCACCCTTGCAAGACCTTGTGTTCCAAATTTTTTCTCTCTCCTTTCCACCCCTCCCTTTGACAGCAAGTAATCCAATATATGTGAAAATACTATGTTATGATCCATACTCACCCCCCACATTCCTCTCTCTGACTTTTTCCATCGAAAGATCTCACTATTGAAAAGAGCTATGTCTATCAGAATTGATCACACAATGTTGTTGTTGCACTGTCCCATGTCCTTCTGATTCTACTCATTTCACTCAGCATCAGTCCATGTAAGTCTCTCCAAGCCTCTCTGAAATCATCCTGCTGGTCATTTCTTACAGAACAATAATATACCATAACATTCACAATTTATTCAGCCAATCTCCAACTGATGGGCATCCACTTAGTTTCCAGTTTCTGGCCACTACAAAAAGGGCTGCCACAAATATTTTTGCACATGTGGGTCCTTTTCCCTCCTTTAAGATCTCTTTGGGATATAAGCCCATAGAGACACTGCTGGATCAAAGGGTTTGATAGCCCTTTTGGCACAGTTCCATATTGCTCTCCAGAAGGGTTGGATCAATTCACAAATGTAGAGAGCCACAGACAGAAGGGGAACTCTCGGTGAGACTTATGAAAAATGCCTGTTCTGACTAGGGTCCTCTTCTCCGTTTGTCAGAAAGTTTGCCTCCATGACATCTCACAAGATTCAACACCTGCTATAGTGTCTCACCCTGCAACCATCCAGAGGACTAAGAAGGAAAAGACTTTGATGGTGCCATTTGCCTTCCTCATTATGCAGACTCAGATAACAGCCGCTTCACAATATTGAACAAACTCACTGGCCCTGCTGATGGGGGGGAAATAATCATGTTCTCATAAAACAAAAAACAGGGAATTGTTAAGGACCATCCCTAAGTGTGAAGGGGCAGGTCAATTCTCCTGAAAGCCCCCACAGCTGTGAATTGTGACACATTTGAAGGAATTGCAAATCAGTCTTTACTGACACAGATGTTGCTTGTGAATTGGGAATGCAAGGGGGAAGATGAGAGAGGTCAGAGAATTTGACTGCCTCTCAGTCTCCTTGTATCATTATCATCCTCTCACATAAAGGGATCTGTTCTGTTGGTCAGAATAAGATACCCAGCAGCCACTGGTAGGTGGCTCTCATAACAACAAGCAGCCACTAGCAAGTTGCTCCCATAACACACAACTCTACTAACAATGTATCAGTGTCCCAGTTTTCCCACATCCCCTCCAACATTCATCATTATTTGTTCCTGTCATCTTAGCCAATCTGAGAGATGTATAGTGGTATCTCAGAGTTGTCTTGATTTTCATTTCTCTGATCAATTGTGATTTAGAGAATTTTTTTCATATGACTAGAAATGTTTTAATTTCATCATCTGCAAATTGTCTGTTTATATCCTTTTGAATATTTATCAGTTGAAAATGGCTTGTATTCTTATAAATTTGAGTCGGTTCTCTACATATTTTAAAAAATAAGACTTTTATCAGAATTCTTTGATGTAAAAAATGTTCCCAGTTTATTGGTTCCCTTCTAATCTTGTCTACATTGGTTTTGCTTTTACAAAAACTTTTTAACTTAATATCATCAAAATTATCCATTTTGCATTTTATAATGTACTCCAGTTCTTCTTTGGCCACAAATTTGTTCCCTCTCCACAGATCTAAGATATTCTTTGTTCTTCTAATGTGCTTATAATATCACTCTTTATGTCTAAATCATGAACCCATTTCTACCTTATCTTGGTATAGGGTAAAAACCTTAGTTTTCTGGCTCAAAGGCCAGTGTTCTTTCTACTATGCTATTTTTGTATATTCATGCAGGAAAGAGTGGAGTGTTTTTATTATGACAATCTATGAAACTCTGAGGCACCACTTCACAC
Source organism: Sminthopsis crassicaudata (assembly GCF_048593235.1). NCBI lineage: Eukaryota > Metazoa > Chordata > Mammalia > Dasyuromorphia > Dasyuridae > Sminthopsis > Sminthopsis crassicaudata. Next base: position 445,058,653 of record NC_133618.1, on the reverse strand, counting down.
CTCTCAGATTGGCTAAGGTGACAGGAAAAGATAATGATAAATGTGGGAGGGGATATAGGAAAAACTGGGACACATATATTGTTGGTAGAGTTGTGAGCTGATCTAACCATTCTGGAGAGCAATTTGGAACTATGTCCAAACAGCTATCAAATTTTGCATACCCTTTGATCAGCCCTATCTCTACTGGGTCTGTATCTCAAAGAGATCCCAAAGAAAAATTTTTTAAAGGGAAATTATAGTGGCAAGGAACTGGAAACCAAGGAAGTCTACGTGAAAATCTTTGTTTAGGGATTTATATCTTTTAAACATCATATCACTCAAATAACATCATCTTCATAACAGTGTTTCTAGAGTAAAAGTCTAGAGAAGAAGTGTTCCTATCTCTTTTTTTGCACATATGCATCCATGTCACTCCTATAGTCAAAAAGCTTTTATGGCTCCCTATTGCCTCTAAGATAAAATAAAAACTTTTCTGTTTTAGGATTTTTAAACTCTTCACAATATGACTTTAATGGCTTTTTCTAAGCAGATTATTCATTACTCCTTCAAATGCATTCTACATATTCCAGCCACATTGGACAAGTTGCTGTTCTTCCATACATGATATTCTGTCACCCATCTATGTATCTTTGCACAGGCTATCTCTCCTTTCTAGATGTTCTCCCTCTTCATCACTGACTCTTGGAATCCCCAACTCCCTTCAAGTCTCAATTTAAATGTCATTTCTAGGAGACTATTCCTGATCCTCAGGAAGTTAGCATTCTCCCAGCCCATTAATTTTTATTGACTTTGCATAAGCCGACTTTCTTATTATTGTCAAGGTTACCACTCCTCTGTCACCCAGACTCACAATCTAAATGTCATCTTTGACTTCTCACGTTCACTCACCTCATATATCCTACTTGTTGCCAAATCTTATTATTTCTAACTTCACAATATTTCTGGTGTATGTCACCTTCTCATTACTCACACGGCCACTCCCATTTACAGGTCCTCATAACTTCTCACCTGGACAATGCAATAACTACCTAATTGGTCTCTCAAATTCCTTACCAATCCATCCTCCCCTCAGCTGCTAAAATGATTTTCCTAAAATAATGATTTGAAAACACACAGAAAGAGAGAGAGAGAAAAAGTCCAGAATGTAAACTCCTTTAGGTCTATTTCTTTTTTTGTCTTTGTATCTCTAGTGCCTAGCACAATGTCTGGTACACACTAGGTGCTTAATAAATGCTTGTTGAATCATCAATAAATATCAGGTTTCCTGAATCTAAGCTCCTTACTTGTACCATTCTCCTATATTTTAGGGCAAGGGTTGATGGGCTGAGATGGGGTAGAAAGGAGGGTGTTCACTGAGGACCTAGTAAAAGGTCTTCATCCCCTGTAAGCAAAATGGCAAAAGAGAACTCCTTTAAAGTATTCTGCAGTCCTGGCTTTAAAGTTCAACTGTCCTCATCCATTTGTCAAAGCCTTGCTTCCCTCCCCTTGGTGTTCCTCTCTCCCAGCAGCCCCAGTTTGGATACTCACATCCAGCCAACTTATAACCAGTAACCCTGAAACCTCAGGCTCCAGCAAGTCCATCCTGGGCCTCCTGAATTTCCCTGCTGGCTATGAGATTCTTTCCATATATAAGTGGGTCACTGTCCTTTCCATGAGGGGCTGTGAGAAACAGAATCACAAAAGCAATTTAAAATCACTTAAGTAAATCATGAAAAATTCAACAGAGACCCAGAAAGAGCCCTGACAAATGGCTTAGGCTACTGCTTCCAAACACTCCATACTGCTGCCTCCAAGCCCTTCTCATCAGTGCCTTGGTATGAATCTTGTTCTTCTCTCTTTAGGGTTCTTAAGTAGAATAATTATAGCCTCAAAGGACTGAAAGAGAGTTTAAGATATGAACCTGAAGGCAACTATACTAAGGCATGAATAGTGAGGCAGATCTTATCACGTGTGTAACTCTGGGAATGTCCATTTCTCCATCTGTAAAATGAGGGAGAGGTAATTAATTTGATGATATTTAAGGTCTCTGTCAATTATATATCTATCACCCTATAACTCCCACTGTGTATTTTCTTATCTATAAAATGGGGGTAATAATAATAATGATGATGATGGTGCATTCTCACCCTACTCAGTGAAATACTGGAGCGATATACTTCTAGAGAGCCAATCATAAATTTTCCATGTGAGCATTTATTCCTCAGAAATTGTTAAAATGCTGCAAATCAGGATTTGTTTTATTAAATATTTTATTGATTGATTGGGATTAAGAAAGTGTTAGAAAATATTGATTATGTAGCTTAAACTCAAAAATATAGCCTACTTAAATTTTTTTTTTTTTTTGCAAAGAGCCTGTTGTTAAATATTTCCCAGCAAGCCACTGCCCCCATGTCACAACTCTGTGAAAGTTTTGTAAGGCTCTATAGAAATAGGAATTCTTCACTTTTCCCTTGAGACTTCACATAACACTTTTTCTAGCATTTCTCTATGCATACATTGATGTTCTCATTTGTATTGAACTTAGGTCTAGGCTACTTCACACAGCTAGCAAACTGAAGGTGGAGTTCCATATTATTGAACCTTTGAATTTCTAGAATCAAAAAAGCACCATGAACACAATAGGTGATTGATAAATGTTTTTTATATTGAATATATCCATCTAGTTACCATACACAGAAAAGGAAAGGGCATCACTGAGGAAAGCTCAGATAAAAAAAAAAAAAATTCCTAGTAAGGCAAGAAGATAAGGGATTTGTGCTTAGGTTCATAGGATTTAGATCTGGGAAGAACCTTAGAGATCATATGATACAATTCTCTTCCGCATCCCACACTCCACAGGTGGAATCCTATCCCCTTGCATTTTGCAGATGTATAAGCTAAAGTCAAAGAGAAAAAGCGATTTGTCAGGGTGACCCATTTAGGGGATATAGGCTAGGTTTCATTTGTTCGGTAGCTCAGGTTCAGACACTTCTTCTCCAGACACTTTTATCTCTCACCCCATCCCCCATTTTCCCTTGCAATTAGCTCTGCCCTTTTCCCACTTCAGAGCCATGAAGACCATTCCCTTCCTGAGATGGATCATTAATATGCCCCCATGTCATTTCCATGCTGGAACAGATTCATCCCTAAGGCTCTTGTATAGGTTAAGAACAAATTGAAAGGAATTTAAAAGACACAAAGAGAGAGATGGACACGCATACACACTCAAAGACACACACAGAAGGAGACACACACACACACACACACAGAAAAAGAGACAAAAAGAGACACAAGAGGAAAAGAGAGAGACACATACAGACACAGAGAGAGAGGAGAGAGACAGACAAGCACACACAGAGAAAGAGAAAGATCAGAGAGATACAGAGACAGAGAAGAAAGGAAAGAGACAGAGACCCAGAACAAGAGAGAGAGAGAGACAGAAACAGAAATAGAGAGAGAGAGAGCCAAAGAAAGAGACAGAAAGACAGAGAGAAAGATCGGTGGTATCTGGTCCTTTGACCCAGTATAGGCTATGCTCAGCCCCAATAATCATCATATTTCACATTTATTTAGACTTTTAAGATTTTATTAAATTCTTTTTGTAATAATCCCATTCAGACAGGTAGTATATGTCTAGTTTTCCACATTTTATGGATTAGGAAACAAGGCTTAGAGAGGTCACAACTTTCCCAAGATCACAGAGCTAATAAGCATCAGAGAAAAGATTAAATCCAAGGTGTCCTGACTATAAACCTGGCGTTCTTTTCGTTACACTGAGCTGACTATAGGCCAAATAGGAGTTACTTGCCAACAGGTACACCTTTAAGAGGTATCAGAGGTCGCATTTAAAACCAAGTCTCCTTGACTCCTAGGCTAACACCCAATCCACTGAAACACATTCGATGCCTCCTCCCCTGCGTGCCTGAACATAGATTGTTCCTGTCCCTGTTTTCTGGATCCATTGTCTTGGCTTCTTCCCTTTCACTCTGGTTCTGGAGTTTTGAAGAACATGTTTTTTGTCTTGTTCAGCTAGTATCCTAGTCCCGTTTTCTCTCTTGCCTTGCACATAGTAGATTCACAATAAAGGCTTATTAAATTAAGTTGATAAATATGAAAGTGACTATATCTCATGGGAACAATGGGGAAGGAGGTACAGGGAAGCAAATTTTACTTCAAAGGAAAAATAAGGAAAATGCTTTAGGTGCAAAGAAGTATTTACACTTCTTTGTTCATTTAGATGGTATGAAAGCCATCTTTAATCAAGTTTTATGTTGTGATGACTAGACATTTGCTGGATAAAAGATTAGCTAAGCCCTTGGTGATTAAAAAAAAAAAAAACCCACAACCGTGCCAGCTCTGGAAGTCAGTCCAACTGAAGGAGCTCTAGAAGTTGAAGTGTAGTCACTTCTGGTGAACTAGAGTAATTTTCCAATAAATCTTGAGACTTGATCATTCCAAAGATAAGGAAAAAAGACCTAAGAAAGACCTAAGATTATCAGCTTTTATTCTCAATATTTTTGTTTTGTTTTTTCCCTTGGTACTTTCCAGAATAGGAAGACTAACCAATAAGACTTAAGAATTGGTCCTTCTTGGGAGAGGTACAGAGAAAAGGCCTAGAATTTAGTTCTCCATCGTTTTTATTTTTCTCTGCATCTCTCATTTTCTCTTGCAATTGGCTCTGTCCTTTTCCCACTTCAGAGCCAGAGCCTTCCTGGGATGGGTAACTAATATGGTCACATGTCGTTTCCATGCTGGAAAAAATTCATCCCTAAGGCGCTTGTATAGGTTAAGAACAAATTGAAAGGAATTCAGAGAGACACAGAGAGAGACAGAGACAGAGAGAGACAGAGGCAGGGAGAGACAGAGACATTGATTTCTTATGCTGATCTTCACAAAGAAGCACCAAACTAACCTTTATTGTGTCAGATTTTTTGGTATATTTTCCTTTCCCACTTTTTTCTTTAGTACTACCTTGTGAGAAATTATCATTAATAACCAATAATTTGGGAGGGGGAGATTCCAAACTCCCTGTTTTCTAAAGTCCTTTAAAAGTTCAGTCTGGAGGACATTATTAATAATAAAATTGCATTGACTGCCCTCACCTTGGCCAAACCCTACCCAATCTTGCAAAAAATTTAATCTATGGGGAAAAATGCCCATTGTATTCTACTCAAGCTTAGGTAAAAACAAATCCTTTTTTTAAAATAGTTTTTATTTACCAGATATTTGCATGGGTAATTTTACAACATTGACAATTGCCAAACCATTTGTTCTAATTTTTCCCCTCCTTCCCCCAGCCCCCAGATGGCAGGTCGACCAATACATGTTAAATATGTTAGAGTATAAATTAAATACAATATATGTATACATGACCAGACAGTTGAAAAACAAATCCTTTTGTCCAAATAGTCCAAGGCTGTAGGTCATCTAAGTAAAAATAATTTCCTATGTCTAAGGGTAATATAATAATGGATAACATCAAATCCTAATTGCTTAAAAGGGTATATAATCTGTAAATTCTGCCACCATAATTGTCTTTATATTAAAAATGGCCAAATAACTATTCTTTTATTAAAAATCCACTAGCCGAAACTGGAAGATGAATGGATGTCCATCAACTGGAGAATGGTTGGGTAAATTATGGTATATGAAGGTTATGGAATATTATTGCTCTGTAAGAAATGACCAGCAGGAGGAATATAGAGAGGCTTGAAGAGACTTACATGAAATGATGCTGAGTGAAACGAGCAGAACCAGAAGATCACTGTACACTTCAATGCTATATGAAGATGTATTCTGATGGAAGTGGATATCTTCAACATAAAGAAGATCCAACTCACTTCCAGTTGATCAATGATGGACAGAAACAACTACACCCAGAGAAGGAACACTGGGAAATGAATGTAAATTGTTAGCACTACTGTCTATCTACCCAGGTTACTTATACCTTCGGAATCTAATACTTAATGTGCAACAAGAAAACACACATATATTGTATCTGGGTTATATTGTAACACATGTAAAATGTATGGGATTGCCTGTCATCTAGGGGAGGGAGTAGAGGGAGGGGAAAATTTGGAAAAATGAATACAAGGAATAATGTTATAAAAAAATTACTCATGCATATATAATGTCAAAAAAATTATAAATAAAATTTTTTTTAAATCCACTAGCCTTGTTAATTAAATAATTAAATTACCCCAAAACTATGTATCTCAAACCTTTTTAAACATCATAATCGTATGCTAGAAGGTCTGTCCGGAAAAAGGGGTTATAAGCATTTAAAGGGAAGAAAAATCTCTAGAAGATGCTTAGCACCTTATCACCAAGGAATAATATGTGATAGAACCAGAATTTGTCTGACACAAATTCCTTTTCTCTACCCACAACATGGGAGGCTTTACCTGAAAGAAGTATCCGGGGCTTGATTGACCTCAAGTTCTCAAAAACCAACTTCTGGCTGCCTAGTACATCTAGAGGCACAAAAGTTCTTGCTACTTGTAGTCTTACACTGGTTGGGTAGTTGCCAAATCCTGTAGCTCTGAGATATGTTACCATGGTCACAACACTTTCTAAACCTCTGTTTTCAAACTCTATATTTGTGCCCACTCTTCCACTTATGCTGTATATATTATCTATAGGAAAATGTACTCCACAAGGAAATATTTTGAAGCTATTTTTCTCACTATTATCATTTCAGTAAATGCTTTTTCTTTGAGCTAACAAAATGCATGACTATTGAAGATGAACATACCAGTGGGGGCTCAGGAGGCATAATTATAGAAATATGGATTCACAGAATACCTTGAATTTGGCATAGTTGTCTCCCTGTAAGATCTAACCTATGAGTTAGGGTTTGGAGGGGAGTATACCCAGAGAGAGGCTGCATTATGAAAGATTATTTTAATCATTAGAGCTGCCAAATAACAGTCTAGGCTACCTGGGAGTATTTTCAACTCCCTGTCATTGTAAAAGTTTAAACAGAGCCCAGATGGCCAACTTTTAGGAGTTTATAGAGAGGGTTGGAAGAATTAAACTAGAAGACCTCTCTGGTCTCTTGCTACTTATTCTAAGATTCTATGATTTCATGTACCCTGTATTTAATGGAGAAATCTCTCCCAGTTTTGCTCCTGGATGATGTTAGCAAAGAGAGAATGCAGATTCTTCCAGAGGAAGCCAAGGTCCTATTCTCTAATCTGTCACAGATGGTCACACTTCAAACTGCTATCAGTCATTAACACCTCAGGTTGAATATATTTCAGATTCTTTACTGAGAAACACATTCGTTTAAATACATGCAGTGGGGAAGTAGACTTGGGTTTGTACAAGGTATGACTATACAGTAAATATGGCATGTTTTTAAAGAATACAACAAAACTGAATCCTCCCGATGATCGGGATGCTTGATCCAAAAGATGATGTGATTGGAAATGAACTTGACAAGTTCTAGAGTCAGTCACTAGTAATTCCTCAGTTTCCCTCTTTAGAAAAAAAAGGAGTGGTTGAGATGATCCCTTTGGGGTATTAATCCTCTGATTTTGTAATTCTCCCCCATTTGCTGCAGTCCCAGTACTATACCAGAGCGTGCAGAAGATGGAAGAGAGTCTGCCGGGCAGCTTCCTCTGATCACTTTATAGCAGGGTCACTATGGGGGCTTTAGATCATGCTAATCAAGCAGAGAGACCCCACAAGCAGAGTGGGGAGAAGCAAGAAAATAGCACATACAACGGCCAAAGGGGAGACCTTTCTCATTCTATTCCCCAGAAACTGCTCAATAAATGCTTTTAACATCTTTTTTTAATTTAGAAAAAGTGAAACTCATATATGATATTAACATTTCTCCCATTTTCAATTAGCCCAAATGATCTTGTTAAAAGCTATTAATAAACCACCTTTAGCAGAGGCCACGAACACATACCACCTGTTCAGCACCCACATGGAGCCCACGCCCATGAAGTCAAGGCATCAGTGAAAAATTAACTGCCTGAAATTAAGTTTAAGCATCCGAGCGGTTAAACCATTGTGCTGTAATTGTGTACCATCCTCCCTTTCGTCAGCAATTAAGGCTGTATTGATCTGATAATGTGGGGAAAGGACTGGCGAAGAGCACTCACTCTGCCTACCGTAATGAAGAGTGATCGCCCATTGTTCCGGGGCAACCAACACTCCCTCCCCTCCCGCCAGCCAGGGATTGATTCCAGCAGACAGCGGGGAATCTCCGAGCCACTTCCTTCCTGGGGGCCCTGCCCCCTCTTTGATGGAAAGCCTCCTCCTCGATGGTTAATGGGTTCCTGATCACTCTGCTGGAGGGGAGGTGGGAAGTTGGCTTGCTGTCTCTGTCAGTTTTCCAGAATGCTTTTCACACCATCCAGAACCTGGTAAGTTCTGCAAAGCTCATACTCAGAGCCATAGCTCTCAACCCAGAAAACAATCATTTGAGTGAAATGGAGAAAGAGTAGGAAGGACAGTCCACAATGGGCACAGTCAAGGTGAGGGAGGACCCTGATCAAAAGGTATGGTATCCACTTAGGACAACCAATCAGCTCAAACAGTCCTTGAGCTCCCCAATAGGGAGCAGGAGTGGGGAGGCAGTCAAGTTAATGAGTGGGGAGGACTCGGGATGGAGGGAGACATATTAATGAGGAAAGACAGACGTAAACAGAGAAAATCACGCCAGTGTTGGAACCCAGCAGGTAGCAGGTGCCAGGGAAGGCTCCGAGAACAGCAGGTTGAAGGATTGATATCTGGAGAAAGCATGCCCTCTGGGATGTTAGCTCCTTTGCAAAGCTCTAGTCACAAGAGCACAGATATAGAGTTGTAGGAATCTTTAGAGGATTCCTGATCCAACTCTTCCTTATTTTTATAGATGAGGAAGCTGAGGTCCAGGGACAAGGACTGATGTCCAAAGTCATACAGGAAATAAATGGTAGAGCCAGCATTTTAATCCAGGTCCTTCAATTCTAAACTAAGTACATTTTTTCCCTGTTGCATTGTAGAGAAAGTAAAAAAAAAAGTTTAACAATGTATATGAAGTGAAAAATTGAGCCTTTCCTATATATACTTACAACTATCTTTATTCAGAGTAACCTCCATACGTTTTAGAGGCTTCACTGGTATGAGTACAACAAGCAAGTCTCCGGAAGCAAAATCAGCAGGAAATTCACATAATCTTTTAGTCGTGCAAGACAACCAACTATCACTGTTTGGGATCATCTCAATCAGACTAATGTCTCTCCTATTCCTGGAGAAGTCCCTGGAATATTAGAAGCTGGATGTCAGAGTTCACAACTTAAGACGGAGACATGTCCTGAAGGAGAGGGTCAGCTCAGGCATGCAACAAGGCTGAGCCTGGAGGTTTACCTTACTGTCAGGTCCCTATTGGGGTTAAACATCCAGTAAGGGGACCACCAGCAATCGAAATCAGACTGCAATCGCACCAGACATAGTATGGGAGAACCAATGGGCCACGGCCTGCTAGAGTCCTTTCCTAAAGAAGAGGACCTTCGGTATCATTTAAAAACACAGAGAGGGCAGCTTCCTTTATGAATTTCAGATCACTGCAATGTCATTCTCTAGCTTTTCAGATGATCCTACTTTTGTCTTCCCTCTGCATGCAGTCAGAACTAGTGGGGAAAAGGGATGTGCTGTCTCCCCTATAGAATACAAGTTCCTTGAAGGCAGGGATTGTTTTTGCCTTTCCTTCCTAGCCCCAAAAACTAGCATAGTTCCTGGCAGGTAACAAGCACTTAACAGATGATTGCTGTTTAATTGATTGCTTGGCTGGTTTCATGTAGTCTTGATGTGAGCAAATCAATTAGACCAACTCTTTATTACATAAAAGACTCAGAAGATTTAGGGAATTACAGCTCTGCCACTTCTCATCTATGTGATCTTGGACAAATCATTCAACTATAGCAGAAAGAGCACTGGAATTCAAGCTGGAGGCCCTAGGTTCAAATCCTAGTTCCATCACTTAATGCTTACATGATCGTAGAGCTAATTACTTCACATTTCTGGACTTCAGTGTTCTTATCTACAAAATAAGATGACAGGACCACCAGATGAACTTTAAAGTCCTTTCAATTTCTAAATCTATGGTCCAGTGTCCCTGTCAGGACTTCAAAGTTTAATTCTCTTTCTACTGTGCTACATTTATGTCTATATCTATATATAAATCACATTTGAGTGACAATTTCTTGCAGGGATCTCTCCTTAGCCCTGGGTTATTCAACATTTTTAGCAAGGACTTGAAAGCAGCATGGTGCTGTGGAAAGAGTGATGGATTTAGAGTAAGAGGATGTGGATTTAAATGTTGATTCAGATATTTATTAGTCAGGCACAATTCTGTGCCTCAGTTTCTTCATCTTGAAAGAGAGGGTTTTACAATCAGCAGGATGATCTAAGGCCTAGAAAAACTTACATCAACTGATGCTAAGTGAAGTGAGTAGAACCAGGAGAACTTTGTATATGGCAACAAGATTATGTGGTGATCAGTTATGATGGACTTGGTCTTTTCAGCAATGAGATGATTCCAGCCAATTCCAATAGACTTGTGATTCAAAGAGTCATTTGCATCCAAAAAGGAGATTATGGGAACTGATTATGCATTACAACATAGTATTTTCACTTATGTTGCTGTCGTTTGCTTGCTTTTTGTTTTCTTTCTCATTTTTTTTTCCTTTTTGATCTGATTTTTTTTGTGCAGCATGATAAATGTGGAAATATGTATAGAAGGATTGCACGTGCTTAACATATGTTGGATTGTTTGCCATTTAGGAGAAGGAGTGAGGGAAGGGAGGGAGAAAATTTTGGAACATGAGGTTTTGTAAGGGTGAATGTTAAAAACTATCTCTGCCTATATTTTGATAATAAAAAGCTATTTTTTTCTTTAAAAAAGAAGGTTTTAAGTCCTATTTCAAAGAATCTGTAATTCTTTTAGGAACTCCAGCAATTTGTTCAACTTATATATATATATATATATATATATATATATATATATATATATATTTTATCCATTAATGTTAACCAAAACTGAGAGGGGAACATTGAAATATCTTTCCATTATTGAATTATATGTATTCTTGAAGTCCAGTTAATTTTTCCTTTATGAATTTCTTTACTTAGCTTTATGCTAAGGATTTGGAACATAATAAGCTTAATATTGATTTGTTTTGTATGGATACTTACAACATAATATATTTTCCTTGTTTATCACTTTTTATGATATAAATATTTATATTTTATTTGATCGTATGATTATACCTCCTATTGTTGTTGTTTTATATTGTCCTAATTAATGCCCTTTATGGATTTCTTAGTAAATAATATCATAAGCAAATATGAAAAAATAAAATTTTATTCAATGGCTTCTAAAATCCTTTCCATTTTTAAATCTATGCTCTTAGAAATCTTTTTCTTTTTAATTCTCTGGACCTAAATTTCCTCATTCATAAAATGAAGAACATAGACAAAGACTGAATGATTTCTATGGTCCCTTTCAACTCTAGGTCTATGATAAAATAGCATGATCTGCACGTGGCAGGAAGGTGAGAGAGATCCTAATATGTTGGATAGCAGAATAAAAAAATATATAAAGGAGGAAAAGGACTCACATTTGCAAAAATGTTTGTAGCAATTCTTTTTGTGGTAGCAAAGAATTGGAAAATTAGTAGATGCTCATCAATGAGGGAATGGCTAAATAAGTTGTGGTATATGAAATTAATGGATTATTATGTTCTATAAAAATGATGAAAAATCTGACTTTTAGAAAGACCTGGAAAGATTTACACAAACTGATATTGAGTGAAACAAGAAGAATCAGAAACACATTGCACACAGTAACAGCAAGAATGTGTGATGATCAACTATGAAATACATGGTTCTTCTCAGGGATTCAGTGATCCAAGGCAATCCCAATAAACTTCTGCATCTACATCCAGAAAGAGAACTATGGAGATTGAATGGAAATCAGCACATGCCATGTTCACTTTTTTTTTTCCTGTTTTTTTTTTCTTTCTCTCATGATTTTTTCTTTTGTTCTGATTTTTCTCTCCCAGTATGATTCATAAAGAAATGTGTAATGGCAAACCATTTCAGTGTTGTTTCCAAGAAAAGCCCAAATGAGATACAACTAAAAAAAAAATGACTGAATACTAACAATAATCAGAACAAGGGAAGTGTAATAGGAAGCACTAGATTTGGAGTGAAAAAGCAAAAATCTGCTTTGATTTTTGAGAATTCTGAGATTTTCTGAGAAAGCTACAATTGGAGTTCTGATTTCTTAACTGTGTGGACGGGGCACCTCCATCTACTTTGCTCAAAGCTCCTTCCTTGGTGTCAACCTTTCATAAGGATCATCCATTTAGAGTGGAAAGAGAATTGAGAGCCCATCCAGTCCAGCCCCCTCCAGTTACAAATGAGAAAACAGACTCTGAAATGTTAAGTGATTTTCCCCTCACTGCTAGCACTCTCTCTCCTGCACCACCATATATTTATTTGTATTGATTCCATTTTTTTTTCCTATATGTACTTGTCTCCTGCATTAGAGTAAGGAATTTCATTATTTAAATTCCCAGACCCACATTAATGAATGCTTGATTGATTGCCCAGGTTCATACAACTAGTGTCAAAGGTGGCATTTGAACCCAGGTCTTTTAAGTCCAAATACATTGTGTTATCCCTTGGTTTACGCTGTCTTTCCTTCCTCTGTTCCAAAGCACTAGGTAATGGTATCCACTTCCCTGAATTTTGCCCTTAGCCACAGTTTTCTTCCAATTCTGAGTTTTTCTGTTTGCTGCTGTAGCTCTGATTTAATGATACTATGAGCAGAGCCATTTTAAGGCAGGATTGTACATGGGCTAAAGGCTGAAGACAAGGCCACCTTTCTTCTCCTCCCATCACCGGCTCTCAAGGAACTTCAAAGCAAAGTTCTTAGAGGAGCATCCACTGCTGGTCCCAGCCAGGGCTCTAGATGGTTTCCTTTCATACAAAAGGGAAAAGAAAAGGAAAGACTGGGTAGGCAAGGACAGAGTCAAAAGCTTCCAATTTTGCTCCATTATCCTGAAACTGCTCCTCAGCCGTCCTCCCAATAGGAGGGAGAAGGAGGGAGGGACCAGATGCCAAATTCTTCTCCCTTTCTTCTTGTTCCCCTAGTACCTGTGAGTAAGGAATCATACATAGTCAGGAGGAGATAAGGAAATGGAATAAAGAAGCAAACACGAAGAAGCACTTTTGTCTTTCCACCATTTTGTGTTTACATTTTCCTTGTCTGGATTCTCCATCCCCTTGCCTTTCAACCACAAGCCTAACGAGAAGCATATGGTTCATCCATTAGAAAACCTTTTGCCTCTAAGAGCCCCGTAGGGGGGTCCAAGATGGGTCAGACAGAGCTTCTTCCCTTGCCTTCTTGTTTAGGACCAGGATTTGTTTAGGACCTAGCATGAAGACAAAAACTTAAGATTGCAGATGAAGAATACTGAAAAATAAAAGAAGCATTCAGCCTTTTGTCTCTGGGGTCAACGTCTTGATTTAAGTTAGTGTGGAATAACAGAAAGAACCTTAATCCTTGAGTAGAGGACCCAGGTTCAAATCTCACCTTTGCATATGCTGTTTATATGACTTTAGACAACTCAATTAACCTCTTTATTTCTCAGTTTCTTCAGATCTGTGAAATTAAGGGATCTCAGGATGTAACCAAGATTGACCTAATTGTCCCACCCAGTCCAACCCAAATCAGATAAAAGCTCCTGCTTCAGCGACAACGGCCCCTCCTCTAAAGCCTTGTATCTAGGGTTCTCTGTCCCTTGCTGATTTTCCAGATGGATCCCGGGAGGTTGGTGACTGTACAGCCTTTCCTCACTTAAATCCAATTCACTTGGAAGTCCCGGCGACACTTTGATCTCATGGTCCCCTTCGAGATTGAAGGACAAAAAGATAAATTCTAGAACACATGAAGTACAGGTAGAGCGACGACCCAATCTTGAGATTCACAGCGTCAAGGAGGTGACCTGGGAAGCCTCGGCCCCAAGCAGACATGCGCCTGAAGGCGTGCAGGACAGGCGGACCATCTGCGCCCCTGGACTACAGGGCCCACTGGTTCCATTCCATCCCTTTTTGATGGATGGATATCATATGCATAATGACCCTCAGGTTTTTCTGCTGTGTTTTTTTTTTTTTTTTTTTTTTTTTTTTGTTAGGTTTTGCTAAAGCAACCTGCAAATTAATTTAATATCCTCCTTTGGTTAGGAGCTATGAAAGCGGGGCTCGGGGCTGATGATGCATAAACCATTTGTGGCATGTATTTAATCTCCGGACAATGGATAGAGATGTTAGTGCATGCTACACTAAGTTCTATTTACGCTGGCTATTAAGTGCAGTCAGGCTGAAGGCAATCGGAGCACATTACAGGGCCTAATGGGAGAGGAGCTAAACAACAGTACATTAAAGACTGAAAATGAATTAAGAGGGGAGCATGGTAGAGAAAGCAGACAAGCCAAGGGGTTTGTACATAGATAACTCTCATTGACAGCACACACACACACACACACACACACACACACACACACAAAATCCCTGACTGAACTCCCAAATTAAATTTGGGCATTGTACGCCTCTCTGTAGGGACAGCCTAGAAGCGTCCAGCAAGTCCCTTTTCAATCCAATTCAAGGCAAGGCAGGGCCTGTCTCTCGCCCTGAGCCAGGAAGCCGGCTATGTCTCCCTGTGAGATTTCTCATGCCAAGCCAGACTGGAGGAGGTTTCTCTCAGGCCTGCAAGTGGGACTGTCCCTTCTCCTCGGGCCCCCCAAACACACTTTTCCAGGCCCACAGAGGAAACCAAATCACTGTACTGGGGGTAATTTATGAAGTTAAACTATCTCTAAGCAGACTCCTATTCACACGCCTCTCTATTCCTGGACACTAGCTTCTCACTGGCAAGGGGCCAGTTAATTCGTAGCAGAAAAGGAATGAGGCCTTTGGGAACAGGAGGAATGGAGAATTCCTCCCATCCAACTGAAATCTGCTGAAGGACTCAGTGAGAGCAAATGAGATGTCACAAACACACCTGTTTAAAATGTCTGCAATTTGGAGAAAGAGTTTCATCCCTAATTCCTAACTCTCAGAAGAATTTCAGGGGACATTTAGCCCTTCACCAGAGCAATGATTCCTTTCTTAAGGAAAAAAGATGCTCCTGAAGACTTTATAAAATGATACAGAGTGAAAAAAAAAAAAAGAATCAGAAAAACAATGTGCCCAATAGCCATAATAATGTAAAGGAAAATGACACTGTAAAAGTTTCAGAATTCTAATTATGATTTCAGAGGACTGAGAGAGGAACACAGCCCACAAAGATATAGACTCCTTGGGAGATGTAGTGGACTATACTAGAGATGTAGTGTAAGGGATACTTTAGTACAGTTAATGTCTTTTATTTTGCTTGGCTGAATTGCTGTGCTATCGTTTGCTTGACTATTGTTTAAATTGTGTCCAACTTTTTTCATGAACTCATTTGGGGTTTTCATGGCAAAGATACTAGAGTAGTTTACCATTTTCCTCTCCAGCTCATTTTACAGATGAGGAAACTGAGGCAAACAGGGTGAAGTGACTTGCTCAGGGTCATGCAACTAGTAAGAATCTGAAGTCAGATTTGAACTCAGGAAGATGAGTCTTCCTGACTTCAGGTCCAACACTCTATCCACTGCTGCCCTTTGTTTGATTATCATTATTTGTAATAAAGAAGGGTTCCATGGTGAAGTGAGAGGAGAGCTCATGAAAAGTGACAGAAATATTGAAATAAGAAGAGTATCAAAAACACTTTTTTAAAAGGCACCATGAAAACTAATGAATTCATATGAATTCATTGGGGTTTGGTTTGGTTTTGAACAACTTCTGTGTTGAAAAAGAACACTGAATCTCAGAGTTGGAAGGGACTTCACAGAGGATCTGGTCCAGTGAAAACCTAAGCAGAAATATTCTCTTCAGCAGGGATATGAAACCTGTAGTTGGCCAGATGCACATAGTCCAATATGTCCCCAAATACTCCAGAACCAGAAGTATTTAGAAGTATTTAACAAAACAAATTATAAAAATGTAAGTGTTAATAAGTAGTTTTCTAAATTAATCTATGGCCACAGGGAGACATATATATATGTAGGTTAGTTGATCCTGTTCTATCTGAGCATAACTCCAATTCTAAATATGTCTAGTCATCCTGCATTTGCTTTAAAACCTCCAATTTGAATTAATTCTTTCCAATGGATTGAGCAATTCTTACCCTTCACATATTTACCCTTGAGTCATGGAGGGCAGAAGATAGTGCTCAAAGCACTCATTTTTTGACCATGTCCTAGTGCCTACAGCAATCATCAAAAATGGGAGCATAATGGAGCTCACACTGATATAGGATAGAAAGAGAGGGACTGGGAATCAGAATGCTGAGTCTGGAGGCAGCCACGTGATGCAATGCAGGGAGCACTGGATCTAGAGTCTAGAAGTTGCTGTTGTTATTCATTCATGTCCAACTATTTATGATTCCATTTGGGGGTTTTCTTGACAAAGATACTGGATTGGTTTGCTATTTCCTTCTCTAGCTCATTTGACATATGAGAAACTAAGGAAAATAAGGTTAAATGATTTGCTCAGGTTTGCACAGATGGTATCTAAAGCTGGAATTGAACTCATGAAGATGACTCTTCCTGATTCCAAGCCCAGTGCTCTATCCACTCTGCCATCTAGCTGCTGAACTGAGTTCAAATCCAGTCCCAGACACTTACTGTGTGATGCTGGACAAATCACTTTTAAAAAAACTCTTATTTGCCTCAATTACTCCTACTGTAAAATGGGGATAATAATAGTAACTACTTTGCAGAATTATTGGAAAGTACAGATTTATAAAGTGCTTAGCATAGTCCTGACAAGTGGTAGACATTATATAAATTCTTTCTTCCTTCCCCTAGATACCACCTCTGCCATTAACTTATTGTGTGTGAGCTTGGCCCTCAGTTGGTTCTCCTATTAAAAAAAAAAAAAAGTTCTGGATTAAATGAACTCAAAGTTGTTGCCAACCCTGACATTCTCATCTGAGTTTCCTGGATCTTCCCAAGTAATTACACATTTAAAGTTTGAAAGGGGCCTACCCTTCTATCTCATCATTTCCATTACCTGCTTCCTAAAGGTGGTGAGTTCATCAAGTGAATTGATGGTACTTAACAAGAGAGATCTCTTGATCAGTCCTCTCTTGGGCTTCTATGAAGGAAGCAGAAGTACTCCCTCAGTCCTACAGAGCAAAATTACTTCTGTGGACCTTCCATGCCCATATCTCCTGCCTATTCCTGCACACACACAGAATGCTTATATTACCTTCCCTCTCTTTTTTCTCTCTCTCTCAAGTCTCTCAGTATTCTCAGGTGTTTTCAATCAATCAATTTGACAAGCTTTTATAAGCATCTACTATAGACCAGGAACCATGAGAATATGAAGACAAATAAGAAACGGACCCTGCCTATAGGTGCTTGAATTCCACCACGGCATCTAACATGTATTTATATAATTAAGAATTAATAGAATATGTATAAGATAGTTGGGGATGGAAGAGGAAACATTAGCAGCTAGAAGGGGTCAGGAAAGGCTTCTTATAAAGGGTAGAACTGAATTGAGTTTTGAGGAAAAACTAAGGTTTTGAAGAGGCAGAGCTAAGGAAGCAGCACATTCCATACAAAGACATGGAGGTGGAAAACAGAGAAATGTGCAACAGATTGGTAGGAAAGCTATTTTGTCTGGGGTCATTGGAAGAACCAGAAGTAACTCAGTACAATCAGAGAGGTAAGCAAAAAGATGGGCTAGAAAGACAGCAGCTGCTGCTACCTCCCTAACCAGAGCATCAGAGCAGGAAAAAAAAATCAAGGAAAGGAAAAATCGGTGTGTTGATTTTCCTTAAGCCCTTATGCTATGACTAGAGTCAAGTGTGTTGACAGGTAGGAGAGTGAAAGAGCTAAGTATTACCTTATTGTGGTAGAGTAGCGTGACCTTCAAGAGTCTGTTTACCTGGTGGCCCTTCCTGTGTGTCTGTGGTTTTTGTACATATTTCTGTATTGTGTGTGTCCCTGGGACTCTTTTTTTGCATTGGTTTGTGTTACAAGCTGCCTGACCTCTTAGATACAGAAAATATTAAAAAGTCAGATGTTAATGACTCTGGCAAAAAGTCAGCAGATACCATGACTTTCCTACCTTTTGAATCTGCCATTCGGTTCAATGGTCCTGGATCACATGCAAGTCAAGAGACCTTGGTTATAGCTGAGTAAATAATAATAATAATAATAATAATAATAATAATAATAATAATAATAACTGATATTTATATAGCCCTTCAAGGTTTTCAGAATACTTGTTATATTTTTCAGCTTCACAGTATGCTATAAATCAGAGATTATAAATTTTATTTTCATTATTTTACAGCTGTGAAAATCAAGACTCAAAATGTTAAGTTGCTTATTAATGATCATGTGGCTAGTGAATGTCAAAAGTGAGACCTGAATTCAGGTTCTCCTGACTCCAGGTACAATAATTCACCATGCTACTTTTAAGATAAATAGACTTGGGATCCTTATCTCCAGTTCGAGAGCTCTTCCAGGAAATGGCAATTGACTTCACTAGGGTCTTCCCCAATGATAAGGAAGGATATCTCCTGGATAAGTGACCACTGAGATTTCCAAAGCCAGTGACAAATCCTAAATACCACCTTTACTATAATGTGGTTTTCCTCTTAAAATAGACTATTCACAGCAATGTTTGGTTCATAAGCAGCCTTAGAAGAAGGCTGCATTTCCTCTTCCTCCATCTTCTCTTCCTCTTCCTTTTCTTCCTCTTCCTTCTCCCTCCTCCTCCTGCTCTCTCTTCTTCCTTCTTTTCATCCTCCCTTTCATCCTGCTTTTCTTGCTAATCTTCTTTCTCTTCCTCTCCCTCTTTCTCTTTTTCTTCTCCCTTTTCTCTTCCTTCTCTTCCTTTTTCTCCTTAATCTCCTCTTTCTCTTCCTCCTCCTTATTTTCTTACTCCTCCTGCTCCTTTTATTCTTCCTTCTATTTTTCTTCCTCCTCCTCCACTTTCTGGGATGGAGAAGCTGAAATAAAATTCTGGGAGACTTGACATTGTGGTATGCTGATGCAATAGATAATGGCATTAGGTGATCTAATATAAAAGCTTATCAAATTAGGTAATTAAAGGTGAATCAAGGCATCTCAGAAAGGTCTGACTAGGATGAAATGGGAGGAATTTACTGTAAAAGAACCATCCTTCACTAATGCTTTCTACCTGGCGAGGATTCCAAGGAGCCATTTCCATGCTGCTGGTGTCTCCAAAGGAGAGAGACCCAAAGGATCCTCTTCTGCAGGTCAGCAATAGGGAGGCCTGGGCCTGGTGCCAAATATCTGCCCCATAACATCCTGAGAGAAGGGTGAGTGCTCTCTGCCAGACACAGCTTCTATTCCTCAGGTGTATTATGTACAGTGAGTGAATGAACACACAGTGCTTGAGGAAACAGAATGAAAAAGCAAATCAAAACCTGCTATTTCTTCTACCTGTCACTAAAATTCATGAAAGAAAAAGACGCAGTTATACTGCCCCTCCTGGACCAAAAATCTCCCCAATTATTATAATTTATAAAAAATAGAATTAATAATCTGGTGTACCAGAGATCCAAATCAGAAATACTTAACATTTTTTCTACCTTGGATTCCTTTGGCTATCTGCTGAAACTAAGGATCTCTTCTCTGAATGGTGCTTTTAAAATACACAAAATAAAATATATAGAATTACTTTTTTAAAAATCTGATTATTTTAAAATAAAGATGCATTTTTCTTCATCCAAGTTCATTAATCTGCCTGAAATCTATTTATGAATCTTTGGGAAATGTCAGGTTAAGAATCCTTGAGGATTCCCATTACCCTATCCAAATGACAAGCCCATCACCCCAGCTTAACAGCCTTCAGAGCCAAGATGACTTGGAAAGAATCAGAGCTCTCACAGGTTCAGAATAGTGGGAAGTGGCATTACACATGAGCTGCATTGGAAAAAATATATAGAAAAGAGAAATGGGCATAATAACAGGATACCTTGTTTTCTCTTCATTTTGGTTGAACAGGATTGAAAGATTTAGGTTGGTCATGACTTATGGAGACCTACATCCCCCATGCTCTGAAGATAAGCACAACAATGAAGGGGAAAGTAGCAGGAGCTTTTATATAACCTGCCCAGCCATGGGACCCCACAAATAAAACAGGCTTTTCCATACTCCTCTCCCCTGAAACATCATATGAAGTAGCTTTGAACCTAAAACTCCAATTTGTGTTTCTTTGAACTTAGGTTTCCCACAGCTTGTCTACAGATGAATAAGTCTAACTGTGACCACAGTAAATGGTCTATGGTACAAAAGAGTTCAATGTCCAATTCAGTCATTTATTTGCTTTGAGCCAAACACTTTGCCTCTCTAGTCCTCAACTTTCTAATCTGTAAAACAAGCTGATTGTACTAGATACACAGATAAGCAAAACAAATACTCACATTGGGCATAAATGAGTGATTCTCTGGCAGGAGGTGAGAAGCATTCTTTATCATCAATCCACTGGAATCATAGTTGGCTAATTGCATTAGTCAGTGTTCTTAAGTCTTTTAAAGTCTTTACAATGTGGTATTATTGTATAAACTCTCCTAGTTCTGCTCACTTCCCCCTCTATCAGTTCATACCAGCCTTCCTAGCTTTCTCTAAAACTGACATAGAACAAACTTTTTTTGTTTGGATTCATGAGATAATGTTGACATTATCTCCAGAACTACAGAACTGGCATAGCAAATTCTCTAGGTTGTTTCACGGAATGCCCTTGGTAGGCTGAATTTCACCTCTACATTCTTTTTTAAAAAATGAATTAATTAATTTTTATTATAGCTTTTTATATACAAAACATATGCATGGGTAATTATTCTATGTC
The DNA here is from genome assembly GCF_048593235.1 of Sminthopsis crassicaudata. Lineage (NCBI taxonomy): Eukaryota > Metazoa > Chordata > Mammalia > Dasyuromorphia > Dasyuridae > Sminthopsis > Sminthopsis crassicaudata. The sequence goes on along the minus strand of NC_133618.1, from coordinate 445,037,698 downwards.
AGATGTAAAAGAGACATAGAAATAGATAAACTGAAGAATTTACCATATAATACATGCATGGAATAAGCAGAGCAATATGAGAACCTTTGGAATCTAACATAAAATTCAGCAAACAACAGCAAGGTTGCTAAGGCAATGAAACAACAATTAAGTCTCCAACGTGGGTTGGTGTAGGAATTGGTGTTGCAAGCACTGAGCTATTGCTATAAAAATATTTAGTAGCCCTTTTTTGTAGAAGCAAAAAGCTGGAAACTAAGGCATGGGTTCCTGTTGGGGAATGGCTAAACTAATTGTGGTATTTGAATGTAATGGAATTATATTGAGCTATAATAAATGACAAAATGGTCAATTTCAGAGAAAACAGGGAAGACTTATATGAACTGATACAGAAGAGAATAGGTTTTTAAATAATATTATTTTTTTTTAAAAGACAATTTTGAAAGACCAGAAATCAATGCAATAACAAATCTCCATCCCAGAAGGGAAGGGAGGAAAGAAGGAAGGGAGAGAGGGAGGGAGGGAGGGAGGGAGGGAGGGAGGAAGGGAGAGAGGAAGGGAGGGAGGGAGGGAGGGAGGGAGAGAGGGAGGGGGGAGAGAGGGAGGGAGAGAGGGAGGGAGGGGGGAGAGAGGGAGGGAGAGAGGGAGGGAGGGAGGGAGGAAGGGAGGGAAGGAGGGAGAGAGGGAGGGAGGGAGGGAGGGAGGGAGGGAGGGAGGGAGGGAGGAAGGGAGGAAGGGAGGAAGGGAGGGAGGGAGGGAGGGAGGGAGGGAGGAAGGGAGGGAGGGAGGAAGGGAGGGAGGGAGGGAGGGAGGGAGGGAGGGAGGGAGGAAGGGAGGAAGGGAGGGAGGGAGGGAGGGAGGAGGGGGGGAGAGAGAGGAAGGAAGGATGAGAAATATAGTTCTGGGCACAGTCAATAAAGGAATTTGCTTTGATTGACTATGAATATCTCATCCAGTGGTGGAAAAGTGGAGAAATGAGGAAAAGTCTTAATGTTGCTTGAGGTTCAGAATTCCAAAGTACAATATGAAGAAAAGTGGCAGCTTCCTTCATATGTCTTTACTTTGCCAGAGAAAGAGCCCAAGGAGTATATAGTTAAGGCAGTCCTAGTCACAGCCTCAGTGTTAGGAGAAGTAGGGGAAGATGTCCTGTTTGCAGCCTGGGTTGCAGTCCATCCCATGCCTTTTACATTCCCGTAGATGGCTTGGGAGACAGAGGAAGCCATAGAGACCATTTGTTCTAACCCTAGTCAATAGCTGATGTTTCTAAGAAGAACACTTGGTAGAACACCACAGGAACAAATACAGCCGGAGCTGACAGAGAGAAAGTGTCAAGCAATCTTTATTGAGAAGATTTATTGATTTATTTATTGAAAAGAATTGTTCCTTCTCAATAAGAAGGGGTAATCAGAGAAAATGGACAGAGGTCAGATTTGCTGGAATTGAAATCAGGAGCCCCAAAATTCACAGCGCCTTTTGGACCAGAACTAGAAGGTCAATGCAGAGAGACCAGACCTAGGTTGCAGGTCAAGACTTGGGACTAGTGCAATTTCATGCTGGAAGGGAACACATAAGGAAGTAGCAGCCAGTCAAAATTCAAATTTTCCACTTGTGGGAAAATGGTTTGGGGCTGTTTACTTAAGACAGGTGACTCAGGGGATTTGAGCTTCCCTGGTGAGATCTTTGTGGAACCTGCTGAAGTTTTTATAGGGTGGAAGGTAGAAGAGACAGAAAATAAAATCCTCATTCATTGAAAAAAAATTAAATTTAAAAAATAAGTAGTTACTGTAAGATACTGACAGAACATAACAGCTCCACAAAGCAATGTGTATGTTCTTTTGAATAAATGTCTGTTCAGTTGTGTAGTGGGAAGAGCACTAATGTGGGAGTAAAAAAAATGAGTTAGAATTTTTACCACTTACTAGCTTTGTAACCTATGGCAAATACCTGCTCTTCTGGGGGCCTCAGTTTCCCCATTTGTAAAATCAAAGGATTAGACTTAATTATATCTAAGTTCCCTTCTAACTCTAAATTTGTATACAAGAGACAGGCCCTTTTTGTTTACTGCTCCTTCCTGACTTTGTAGAACCTGAGGAACTCCCCACAAATAAAGAAAATAAAGATGTACGTGTGTATGTGTGTGTATAGATGATGGATAGATAGATAATAAATAGATGTATGTATGTATATATATATAGATACATATATATTTATATGTGTGTGTATGTTTGTGTATAGGTGATGGATAGTAGATGTATGTATATATGAGTATATATTCATATATACTTAAAATATATACATATGTATACATATTTATGTGTAGATACATGGTAGATATGTATACACATATATGCATGCACTTACAAATAAACACTTATTTACACATTTACAGATACACGTGTAGCATGGGCAAGATCATAGCCACTCTTTCGGACTTAGTTATTCCTTTGCAAAATGGACGGATTTCTACAATCCCTAAGGGTCCATTTCATCTCTAAAGCCTAAGTCTTGCTCAGCAGACTTGGACATTCTGTCGCTAGACACACAGTTTATAAAGCAGCAGCCCTCAGTTACAGCTTCCCCCAGAAATTTAAAAAATATATATGAAAGCTTATACAGAAAAAAAAAAAAAACCACAAGCCTGTCTCTGAGTCTCAAAATCTAAGAACAAGGTGGAAGCTAGAAGTTAAAAGTGAAGCCAGGTGTCAGCTCAGCAACAGAAGCCGGTTTTCTGTCCCCTGTGCAGACTCATTAGGGAGTTTGGAGGGTGGACTGGGTTCTGATAACAATTCAGAAGACAGCATTTCTAGACTGGCAGTTGGCACCCTCTCAGAAGCCCAGTCTGCCAAGTCCCCACTTATTCACTCTAATGTAACAATCTCTGCCTCTAATAGGTCCCCAATCCTCCCCCAAATCACTGTGGATCGGAACCTCCAGGTCAGCCCAAGATCAGGGAAAGCAAAAGAGAAGGTGTAATTGAATTGTCAAAGGCTAAGGTTTGTCTGGGAGAGGCAATAAGGCCTAGAAAATTCACTTCTACAGGTTCACGATGGATAAAAGGACAATAATAATAGCTAACATTTATATAGCAATTATTCTGTGCCAGACACTGTACTAAGCACTTTAAAATTATCATCTTTTTGATCCTCATAACAACCCTCCTAACAATAGTATCTCCATTTCACAGATGAGAAAACTGAGACCAACAGAGGTTAAGTTGCCCAGAATTACATACTGTATCAAGGTTTGATTTGACCTCCAGCCCCTGTGTTCTACCCCACAAATCCAATAATCTTCCTAAAGGACAGGTCTGAACACAACATTCTATTACTTAAAAATTTTCAATGGTTCCCTATTGCCTCTAGTATAATAGGTGTAATTTTCAACATTAACTCTTGCAAAACCTTGTTTTCCAAATATTTCCCTCTCTTCCCCCAACTCCCTCCTCTAGATAGCAAGTAATCCAATATATGTTAAATATGTGAGATTCTTCTATACATATTTCCACAATTATTATACTGTACAAGAAAAATCAGATCAAAAAGGGAAAAAATGAAGAAGAAAACAAAATGCAAGCAAACAATAAGAAAAAGTGAAAATGCTATGTTGTGGTCCACACTCAGTCCCCATAATCCTGTCTCTGGGTGCAGATGGTCTTCCATCACAAGGTCATTGGAACTGATCTGAATCATCTCATTGTCGAAGAGGGCCATCAGAATTGATCATCATACAGTATTGTTGTTGAAGTATATAATGATCTTCTGGTCCTACTCATTTCACTCAGCACCAGTTCAGGCCTTTCTGAAATCATCCTGCTGGTCATTTCTTACAGAACAATAATATCCCATAATATTCATATCCCACAATTTACTCAGCCATTCTCCAACTGATGGGCATCCACTCAGCTTCCAGTTTCTCGCCACTACAAAAAGAGCTGCCACAAACATTTTTGTGGGTCCTTTGCTTTTTCATGATTTGAAGGGGATACAGGTCACATAGAGACACTGCTGGATCACAGTTTAATAGCCCTTTGGGCATAGTTCCAAATTGTTCTCCAGAACAGTTGGATCAGATCACAACTCCACCAACAATGTACCAGTGTCCCAGTTTTCCCATAGCCTCTCCAATATTCATCATTATCTTTTTCTGTCCTGATGGTTGATTGATTAATTAATATGGCTGAGCACTGGTTACTGGGAAAAGGAGCATGGCAGGAATATAAGTGACAAATGAAGCTAAGGTAACAGGAAAAGATAATGAATGTTGGAGGGAATGTGGGAAAAGTGTGAATACAATGCAGGCATGGAAGAGAACCTATGGGAAAAAAAAACATTGAGTAGAAGATGGAGTATCAACTATGAAGAACAGTAAGAAAACAACTTTGATTGACATGTAGAGCTCATCAAACAAAGCCATGTATATTAAACCTGGAAAGGTAAATAATGCCAGGTTGTGGAGACCTTTGAATGCCAGACAGAATATTTGATTCTTTTTGGTTTGATTTTTGGTTCTTGAGGTAATAGAATACCATTGGATTTTATTGAACAGGAGAATGACATGATCTATGTTTTAGGAATATCCCTTTGGCAGTTTTGTGGAGGATGAATTAGGGAGGAGGACAGGAGGCAGAAAATACAAGTAGGATATAATGGCAATCATCCAGAGGAGAGGCAAGAGAGCTTGATCTCAGATGATTGTGGTATAAATAGTGGAGGGGAAGAGCATGAGAAATGTTGTGGAGGTAGCTAGACTTGATGATTGAGTAGATGGGTGGGGTGGGAGAAAGTAATGAGGTTGACTGCAAGGTTAAAATCTGGGGGATTGGAAGGATGGAGAAGAAGCCTCTCTAGAAGGCTCCGGGAATAGGGCAAAATTGGCTGCCTCTGTCAAGCATTTCTGCCACCACACAAAGGTCTTTTCCTTGCCTACAATTAATATGGCATTTAAAGCCACCCATAGCTGGGCTCCAACCTTCCTTTCAGTTTTATTTCATACTTCTCCCGTAATGGACTCTGTTCTCCAAACTAGCCAACCAGTGGTTCACTGGCCTTATGCCATCCCCCACTTGTACACCTTTGCCTGGGCTATCCCTCACACTTCCTCTTCAGCTCTTCCTCCTGCTATTCTTAGCTTCTTTCAAGGCTCAACTTATGCTCTACTTCTCAGGAGATTCTACTTTTGAGCTTCCCAAGTGTCACTGCTCTCTGCCCCCTAAAATAATCTTACCTGCCTGTATGTTGTAACAATTCAGGGGGAAAAAATAACACTTTGAAGACAAGGAAATTTTTTCTTTGTTTTTGAATTTCTAGTGCCTGATACAGTGGCTTTGTATACTGCAGACACTTAATACATATTTGTTGTATTAAATTAAAGACCATTTAGTCCAATCTTTTCCATTTTACAGATGGAGAAACTGATGCTCAAAGAGGGGAAGTGATTTTTGTAACATAGATGTAATGAGGTCCCCAAGTTTCCCCTCACTGTACCAAATAATGTGCATCTAGGGGTATAGTCCTTGCAACCTATTTGCATCTATAACCTCTACACAAAGGGGAACGAGGGACAGAAAGGAGTTCCAAGGTTACTAAATGTTAAATTAATTCAGGAACAAAAACAATTGATTATTGTTCAATTGTTTTTCAGTCATGTCTGGCTCTTCATGATCCCATCTGGGGTTTTCTTAGCAAAGATACTGGAGTGGTTAGCCATTTCCTTCTTCAACTCATTTTACAGATGAGGAAACTGAGGCAAAAAAAAAGGTAAAGTCACTTGCTCAGGGTTACAAAGCTAGTAGGTGTCTGAGGCCAGATTTGTACTCAGAAATGTGAGTCTTCCTGACTTCAGGCCCAGCACTCTATCCCACTGTGCCATCTAGTTGCCTTTATGACAGATCAGTAACCTATCAGCCTACCTGACCCAGAACAAAGCTACCTGTGCCTAAATGATCCCACTTCTCTTGTGTGGGACAGGAGAGGGAGTATCTTGAAGAAGGACATCCTTTCCGTGAAGGCTTCCCATGGCACCTATATCATCCTTCTGCTCTAGGGTTTGTGAAATAGAGATTAAGGTCCAGGATCCATTCCAGGTGGAAAGGAAGACAGTTTGTGGTGGCTGCCTCCAGTGGGATATCCTATCTCCCCTTCCTCTTTGGCAATTGAGAAGACTGCTCCTTGGGAGACTCTCAAAAGAACAGGATCCCACAGTCCCCCAGGGTTGGGAAAGCTCCAGTGTGGGCACCTGTGATTTTTTAAATTTTACCCACACAGAAATGGTCTGGTTCCATCCCACATTACATTTCTCCTCCTCCTGGCAGTCCCTCCAAGTATGAGGAGACTGGAAGACCCCACTTCTGACCGTGCTCTCCCCTGCTGCAGTCATCCCGCAAGGGCACCCTTTCCTCTCTATCCTTCGTGACTTATACAAGTCCCTCTCTACACAATAAACTTGTCTCGAAAATAAAGTCGTCATGTTTACAAGACTTAATTAACAAAATCACTCATCATCCCGGGAGTTTATTGAATACCCATACATGACTCCACTTGAAAATGAATTAACCTGCATGAGGTCAGTTATCCTTCGGATCTGGTGGGTGGCTTCTTTTTTCAGCTCCTTACCAGCCCCTACATAGGCGCCTCCCTTCTCCTTTCCCCCTCAGTCCCCAACTACCCTTTGCAATTAACAGCTAATTAACAAACAAAACCAAACCTACCAGGTGGAACAGGAGAAAGCCATTCTCTCAGCTCAGGAAAGGAGCAATTAACTGGGGCCCCAGTCAGGACCAATCAATGTGCCCTCCATCACCTCTTGTGTTCTCACATCTGTTAACACAAAGACAGGAAATTGATTTAAAGGAAAAATTAAATCTCCTCTATTTCCTCTACATTAGATCACAACCTGGGCGATTCAAAACCTTTTTTTTTCTCTCCAAGACTTGCTGAAATGGTGAAAGCCTAGTATTCTGGATAAATCCCTCTCCTGTCAGGCTACAGAACTGAGTTCTAGCTTCAGCTCTGCCACTAATGCCCTTGGGCAAGCCACATCTCTCTGAGACTCAGTTTCCTTCTCTGTAAAATCTGGCTTAAACCAGATAAACTCAATAGTTCATTCCAGCTCTGATATTCTATGGATGACTCTATGGCTTCCTCACTTATCACCAATGCGAGGAGGAGAAAAAGAAAAACAAAAAGAAAGCTGGATTTTCATGGACAGAAAGACTCAGAGAGATTGGGGCAGGCGTAGAAAGAAAGAGAACTGCATTTTTCCCACCTGACTGCACCACACTCCTTTTTGACCTTCTCCCCATACTTCTCTCTCTTTTTCCACTTCCACACCCTCGCTTTTCAAAACAGACAGAGAGATGATAGATAGATACATATAGATAGATAAATGGATGGATGGTTAGACAGGTGTATAGATACATAGACAAACAGAGAGATGGACAGGTGGATAGGTAGGCACTCAGACAGAGAGATGGATGGATGGATGGACAGGGAAAGAGAAAGAGAAGAAGAGAGAGAGATGGACAGGTTGATAGGTAGATGGACAGGGAGATGGATGAATGGATAGACAGGTGTATAGATGTACATATAGATAGATAAATGGATTGATGGTTAGACAGGTGTATAGGTACATAAACAAATAGAGAGATGGATAGATAGATAGATAGATAGACAGACAGACAGATAGGTGGATATACAGATAATCAGACAGACAGAGATAGATGGATAGATAGATGGCTAAGTAGTGAGAGAGAGAGAGAGAGAAGAGAGAGAGAGAGAGAGAGAGAGAGAGAGAGAGAGAGAGAGAGGAAGAGAGGGAGAGAGGGAGAGAGGGAGGGAGGGAGGGAGGGAGGGAGGGAGGGAGAGAGGGAGAGAGGGAGAGAGGGAGAGAGAGAGAGAGAGAGAGAGAGAGACACAGAGAGAGAGAGAGAGAGAGAGAGAAATGGATGGATAAATGGATGGACAGATAGGTTATCTCCCATTCACATGAGAAATTTAATAGGAGGAAGACTGACAAAAGGACCGGGACAGGGACAGAGAATGCTTTAGGTCTGGCTATTGTTAACCATTCAACTGCTTTATTACACTTGTTCAGTGTCTTAAAACACTCTAATCTCCATGCTAGACTTCTTTTACTCGAGCCATGATGTGGAGCTAGGCTCACCTAAGGATGGATTCAGAATCCTGAATCGGCATCTACCTGTCTCTGCCCTGTGTGATTAGTTTACTGTGGATTTGAGAGTACTTGACGGACTCTCCCATTACCAAGCTTCCACTCTGCTGGTGAGGCTGGGATGGGGCACCTCTTGTGTGCAGCATTCTCATTGGCCAATTTTGTCCTAATAAACTACTAGTCCTTGGGAGAATGGGGTGAAAAGAATTATTAAGGCCCAAATGTAGACCTAGTCTCTCTAGAAGTTAACCTCTTCCAAGAATATCTTCTGCACTGAAATTTGCCTTCAAGGCACGCTTCTCATGTAACACATTTTATCCTCATTACAAACCTGGGGAAAATGTGCTGTTATTATCCCCATTTTACAGAGGAGAAAACTGAGGCAGGCAGAGGTTAAATAATTTGTCTAGGGTCACAAAGCTAGTAACTGACTGATTCTGGATTTCAACCTGGGTCTTCCTGACTCCAGGTCCAGTGCTCTATTCACGATACCTAGTTTCAACAACAATATAATAATAATGTATTCTAACGTATAATTCAATAAATATGTATTAAGTGCCCATTCTGTGAAGAGCATTGAGTCTTGCATGAGGGGTGAGTTTAGATAAGACATGTTCCCTGACCTCATGCAGTTTATAGCCTATGGGGGATAAAATGCAAACTCAGTTAAATCTAATATATGATAATGGCATTGATTTTTGGACCAGACCTGTGACTTCATTGGAATAGGAAATTTGTAGCAAGAAAACTCTCTCTACAAATAGAGCTCAGCACTTGATCTGCTTAAAGAGAAGCCCAAGCATTGGGAAGTATAGTGGCTTGCCCATAATCATATGGATCCGAACCTTGCGCTTAGCTCTTCCTGACTCTGAGGTTGGTTCTGGATCCATTATGCTGCACTGCCTCTCAGGTGACTGAGTTAGATTACTCAATCAACCAGTATTTATTAAGCACCTACTGTGTGTCAGGAACTGAAGATAAAGGTAGAAAGAATGAAACAATCCTTACTAAGAAGATGCTTATATATCTAAGCACAAATACATATGTAAATGTGCATGCATGAGTGTGTGCGTGTGTGTGTGTGTGTGTGTGTCTAAAATCAGGAAAGCCCAAGTTCAAATCTGAGCTCAGACACTTACTAATTGTGTACTAGCTGTGACTAGCTAGGTAAGTCACATAATCCTATTTGCCTCAGTTTCCTCATCTATAAAAAGAGCTGCAGAAGGAAATAGCAAAATCTCTCCAAATCTTTGTCAAGAAACTCCAAGTGAGGCCACAAAGAGTCAGACTGAAACAAATAAAGAACAGTAATATATATTACAAATATTATGTATTTAAACATATATGCATAATATGTGTGTGTAACACATGAATATATTCAAATTAGTTAAATCTGCAGGATTTGGGAGGAAGAGGGCACAAGCAATTCAGGAAATCTCAACTTGGAGAGGGACAAAATAAGGAACTGTATGCCTAACTGAGGGGCTAGATTGTTCAGAAAGGAAGGGAAGGAGAAGAAGCAGAGAGCATTTAACCTGGGACTTACAGGATGGATAAAGTTAAAGAGTCCCAAATTCCAATAAGTGAATGTACAGGAGTGTGGAAGCCATACATGTACAAGTGAAGAATTATGCAAAGTTCAGTTGGAGAGAATGTGGAGGGGAATGATATAAGAAAAGTAGGATAGTACCAAATTGTGGAAAGGCCTTGAATATGAATTTTACTGCATAGAATAAGGAAGATTTTTAAGCAAAAATATGAACAGACCAGTCTTATATACAAAAGATTATTCTGGCAATAGTATAAAGGCTGAATCGGAAGATGGAGAAAAATGAAAGGGGAAGACCTAGATTTCTTTACTATTAGATCCAGAAAGGACCTTATAAGTCATATCCAGCTAAAGAAATCCAGGACCAGAGACGGAATGGATTGCATAAAATCACCAGCTGCATTTCAAATCAAGCCCTTCAAATTCCCGGACCCTTCTATTTCAGCCAACCCATGTAGCCTCCTCCTTTTAGAAGGCTGCCACAATGGTCCAGGTAGAAGCCATGTTAGCAGCAGAGGAAATTGAGCAAGGAGACAGATGGGAGAGATGTAACAGAAGTGACCTGGAAACTTGGTCAGAGCTGGGAACTGAGGGAGAGAGAAGGGCCAAAGATGACCCCAAGGTTTAGAACAATAGCCAAATCCTTCATCCCAGAGTTCTCAATAGGAGGAAATAAGAGCCTGCCTGGTAGAACATGTCCCAAGTCCTCAGCTGCCATCATGAGAACTCGTCTTTCTAGAGTAATATTCAGGTAGACGGAAGTAAACGATTGGTTTCAGTGATTTTTAGAGAGGCCTAAGGCTCTGCTCTGTGAACCTGCAGAGACAGGGTCAGTTCCCTGTTGAGGAAGGAAGTTTTCCTGCTACTATTTGAAGCTCGCTAGCGGAGTTCTCAGTTGTACCAGTGTCTCTTCTTCCTCCTCCTTCTCCTTCCTCTTCTCCTTCTCTTCCTCCCTCCTCCCACTCATCTCTGTGTTCATCCCCCCACCATGCTTCTTTATCAAGCCCTTTTTTTCTGTCTCCTTGAAAAGGTTTGTGAAACCGGAACTGTACTTGATTCTATCGTAATTGGAAGGCAGCAGGAGCCCAGAGCCCCAGCCCTCCCCGGCATGAGGACACTTGTGTACAATCACGGTATGCAAAACAGCAGAAGCCTGAATTCATAATTGGACGTTCCAAAATGTAATTATGAAAGATGAAATGCTCCTTTCAATGAGAAGGCTGTAAATAGAATAATTAATTTTGTGTTTGCTTGAACAATTCTGTATTATGGACCTTATACTGGAACAGAAATTAATTAAGTGCACCAGGATTTATGGAGGAGGTGAAGAGAGAGAAAAAAAAGAATTAATCTGAAGTCAAAGATAGATGAGTTTGTGAGTGTAATGATGTGTTAGCCTGGGGTATTCTCTAACAAATTTACCCGGCATGTTCTGGGTACAAACGGCACGCACTGACAGAATTATCTCAACTCATGCAGCTGCTGGACTACAGAACAAATGGAGAGTTGCAGATGAGCACTTTAGATTTAAAGCCATTAACTGTTTCCTTGCTGGGGGCCTTGCCAGGGAAGCACCATGAGAACCCGGGGGGATCCACCTCCAAACAGAGATAAAGAACCCTGAGTCATCCCCAAACCTGCAGGAAGTGTGGGGATGAACAAGAAAAGAAAAGGGAGAGATTTTGCCAGGAGAGTTAGGGAGGGATTTGTAGTTTAGGGAGGGACCAAATGGATTCCACAGGTGTTCATGAGCTCAGCTGCTCTGGTGCTATTAAAAACACAATGTATCTGACACCAATAAACCTTAGATCCATCAAGCCTAGTTCTGGTCCTTGCTATGAGACCATAAGTAAGTTCCTTAATCTTTAAAGGCCTCAATTCCCTCATCTGTAAAATGGGACAGGTTAGCAATGCTAATCTTATATGAATCATAGGATTTTACATTTAGTGCCAGGATAGATTTTGGAGACCATCTAATGCACTCATCCTACACATGAAGAAAAGGGCCTGGAAAGGTCACACATTGACAAAGCAAGATCAGAACTCAAGCTCTCTCCCTTCAGAGCCAATATCCTTTCCCCCATGGGACATTGTGTTTTATAAACCATAAAACATCATAAAAATATCTATACATATATAGAGTTATGATTAGTATTATTATTATCTGAACTCAAGTGGCCCAAGGAGAAAGTGAGAAAGAAGCAGGAGGCCGGTTTGGGCCTGGCTCTGGAAGAGGCCCCTGGGAATGTCCCGCATCTCCATCCGCCTGCACCAGGTGAGACCATGAAATAAAGATCAAATGTAAAAGGAACAAAAGGCATAGCTAATATCTTCTGCCTCCCTGGCCACTTCTCCCTCTGCTCCCCACCACCACCACCATAGGTCCGCCTTAGGCAGAGAGCATAGGGCTTAGAGAACAGCATAACTCATGGACAGAGCCCTGCCTTTAGCCAGGCCCACCCACAGGAGAGGGGGAATCCATTCCCACCTTGATGAATAGTCTGAGTAATTCCATCTCCCTTAATAATATAGGGATGGGGAAGGATGACTTTTTTTTTTTTTTTTTTTTTTTGGTCATGGAGTTTTTTTGGAAAATCCTATGTACAGTTCTCAGGATAATAAAAATGGATTTCAAAATGAATCAAAAAAATATAAGATTATAAAAGAAACAAATTATATTAAAATATAATTATAAAAAAAATTTAAGCATATGTTCACAGACCCCCCAGATGAGCCCAGTTTTCCTCAGCACAAGTTATCATTTGGTAAATTCCAAAATTCATTCTGGGGAGTATTCTAGGGGCCAGAGAATCAAGAAAGGGATGCTTTACACAGACATTTATTTATCTGTAAAGCCAGACTCCCTGCACAAAATGGAGTTAAAGGTGAAGCTTTTAAATTCTTCCCTATTGTGTAAAAAGCAGATATGCATAACAATACATGTTGATCTCTGTGGGTAGAGAGCCTACATATGTAGAAAGCACAGCCTCCCATTTCTATAGCCTTTCACCAGAACCAGTGAAATGGTAAATGTAAAGTACAGTCAGTCTATACCAAGTTTGCAGTGAGAACTGCATTTTCCGCTAGCCTGATTATAGCTCTTTAAGCGACACATTATATTGTTTGCAAGAATACTTCTACAAAGTCTTTGCTTCATTTAACTCGGAGGACAATTCAGCCAGATTCGTCTATAAAAGTTGCACTTAAAATCAGGCCTGCCCCAGGACTGGACGTCATATTCCCTCCCACCCAAATTCTAAGACCTTGGAGGATGAGTCTGGGGACATATTTATGGCTTCCACATAACAGCTTCAGAGTTGCAGCAAATTCCGGTCACTTCTGGGGAACTTCTCTGTTGGGAAACCTGGCCAGGCAGCGGAAAGGCAGCCTCCTCCTCTTTCGAGGAATGTATTATTCAAGCATTTAGATATCTGTCATCGGGAAGGATGATAGATGGCTTTATTAACCCATGTAGACAAAGTCAGTGACAGCAAAGGACTCTCTTGTCAGAAAGAACTGTGTCGCAAGCACTGTACATTGGACTCCAAATTCTGCCTGTTCCCTGGTTGAGACTGGAAGGGAAACAGACTCCTGGTTATGATGTCCGATTTGGAATCAGAAAGAGCTGAGTTCAAATCCTGTCTCTGATAATTAGCAGTGTGACCATGAGAAAGACACTCAATTTCAATGCTCCTTAGAGTTCCTCACTCATAAAAGATGATTAAATCATAGAAGCCCTAAGGTCCCTATCAACCCTACAAGGTCAAGTGGAACAGAAGAAGTCAAGTTATGCTTCCATTATGGAAGCATAGGATTTAGAACTGGAAGGGAGCCGAGAAACAATCTAATCCCACCCCCTCAGAGAAATGATGTCTATAGAGGAAAAAGTAATTAATCAATTAACAAGCATTTCTTAAACACCACTAAGTGCCAGACATCATGCTAGCTTTGGGGGAAACAAAAATAAATATGAAAGACTCTGCCCTCAAGGAGATTACATTCTGCCCAAGATGGATAATAGGTACACATATAATTATATGCAAAATACATTTAAAATAAATACATGATGATTGCTGGGAGCAGGGACTTCCTCAGAACTAAGTGCATTCAAAAGGAAGAAAACCAGTTTGGGGGAGGGGGTATTTTTTAAAAATTTATACATGTCCACTCATTTTTATATATTTCCATATAAGTCATATTGGGAGAGAAATATCACATCAAAAGGGAGAACCACAAGAAAGGAAGTAAAAAGGTAAAAATAGGATACTTCAATCACATTCAATCTCCATAGTTTTCTCTCTGGATGCAAATGGCATTTTCCACCCTAAGTCTATTGGAACTGGCTGGACCACTGTATTGCAGAGAAGAATCAAGTCCATCACAGCTGATCATCACATAATCTTGTTGTGTAGAATGATCTCCTGGTTCTGTTCACTCAGCATCAGTTCACATAAGTCTCTCCAGGCTTTTCTGAAATCAGCCTGCTGCTCATAAGACCACCAGTTAGCTGAATGAAGAATATGTGAAGGGTAGTAATGTGCAATACCTGAATGTATGACATCAACCTACCTACAGATGAGAATCAGGCTTTAAAAGACTTCAAATTCCACGCAGAAGAGTTTGTATTTGATCCTTGAGATAACAGGGAATCATGAAAGTTCATGGAGCCAAAGGTTCAATAATGTTTAAAGGTGTGTCCGAGTCACCCAGGCAGCAAGTACCAGATCTAGAACCCATCCCAGGTTCTGTGACTCCAGTCAGGGCTCTTCCCAAGGGATACTGCCAAACCCAGCGCCTACAAATATTAGCCTTTCCCTTTGTCAAATACATCGACCAGTCCATTCACTGAGAGATGAGCACTAACCCACAGGGAATGATTTTCAAGATGCAGTCACTCCCAAAGTGAGCTGATGGATTGCTCAGGGTTACTGATTACTGATCACCCATTACTGATCTTGTAATATGGGTTCATAGCCACCAGACTTTTTGCTGCTCTCTGCACTCAAGGCCTTGGTCAACTGAAGTCTGAAACTCCCATCTTCCACTAGAATACAAAGGAATGCAACCAAACCTAAGGGGAAAGTCAAATCCTGCCACCACACTGCTCGGCCACAAAGAAATCTGATCTGAATGATCTCTCCTTCCTTTAAGGCTAGCTCGGCAACAACAGGAAAATTCTCCAGCCTATAACGCAGGCCAAGAAAAACAAAAAACAAAAAATCCCTCCTTTGCATTGGCAGAAGGTAGCCACAATGAGGGGGAGAGGGTGGCAGCAGTCTCAGGGTTCCTGGCAGTAGTTAATGTCTTCCACCCCCACAGTTCAATCACCCTGGTTAGGAGAGATGATTAAATCAGTGCCTCAATCTAGAGACTAAGGAGAAAGGGAGGGAGGGAGCTAGAGTCAGTGTCAAATGTACATAAGTGCAAGTCCTCATTCTCAAGGAATTCTATCAACCTGGGGGCTTAGTGCTTACTATACTCCAAAACTAGGGCATTTGTTGGGGGGAAAAACCCTTCCAGTTCCTTTATTTCCCTAATATAAAATCTTACGGACTCCTGAAATCTAAGGGCTATCTAGAACTTTTCAGCTGCTTGGGCCTATATATATATATGAGCAACATTACTTCTCTGCACCAGGTCAAAGCAGGATCCAGGAGCAGCAGGGGTGTGCTGGAGCCAGCTCTAACTGGCTAGTGTGCCAACTGTTAACTTTTCAGATTGAGTATTTACACCTCAGAAATAGAAAATAACTACAAATCAGGGCATGATTTATTTTTTCATTGGTTATAAGTTATAAGAAAGAGTTAATAATGTAGATTAAACTTAAAAATGTGTGTTCATATTTCTTTTCCCCAAGAGACTCCAGTTGTTAAACATTTACCAGCACACTCCTACATTGCTCTATAAATCTTGCTTAAGTTCAACGGGAATAGAGCAAAAGGTTCAGGGAATGAGGTTATCACCAAACTGGGGTCCTGGTAGCTATAGGTTAATAACAATAATAACTGTCATTTAAATAGTGCTTTATAGTTTGCAAAATGTTTTATGTCTGTTATCTTTTTTCAGCCTCACAGCACCCATGGATGACAGTGAAGAAGAAAGTACAAAAGTTTTGTGCTCTTTTGTATGAGTAAATACACTAAATTGTTTTGTGTATTATCAACAAAACTCATAGTCACATCAGCTTAGAATATGTTCCGTGAAATTTGTTGACCAGATTATCACATCCTGTTTCTCTGGTTCATTCATACACAATTTGCATGTTGATTTTTACATATTTCTATTCCTTTACAAATGTTCATGAATTTTTTCCTGTGGATATAGGCTATGTGCTCTCTCCCCAGGCAATAGTGAGCTGGGCAAGGACTGTCTTTTTTTCTGTTTACCTCCCTTTTAGTATCTATGTATTTTGTGTTCAGTCACATCCAACTTTCTGTAACTCCATTTGGGTTTTCTAGGGAAAGATCCTGGAATGATTTGCCATTTTCTTCTCCAACTCATTTTACAGATGAGAAAATTGAGGCAAAAAAGGTTAAGTTTAGTTTGCCCAGGGTCACACAGCTAGCAAATGTCTGAAGCCGGATTTAAATTTGCAAAGATGAATCTTCCTGATTCCAGACCCCTTTAATAAAAGGGATTGCAGATGGAAAAGACAATGTGACCTCCACCAAAAGTTAGTATGAACTCACTGCCAACAACCCTATATTTTGTTTCCTCCAGCTCTTCAAGACCAGTTACACCTTGAAACACACATCTTACATCATCTCTTCAGCCAAAGCCTTAAATTCATCATCTTCCAAGCTGTCCCCAAAGCAAGATTTACTAAATAACTGGGAGGAGATGAGGAGACGCCAGAAACCTTCATTTTGCACAACTGCAAGGACCCTGGTTCCAGGAATTCTCAGGAAAACAAACCTCCCTAAGATTCTTAATTCTCCACCATGACCATACAGCCCATGGGACTCTGCATAGCAACTTGGAATAATGGAAAAAGCAATGGACCTCTAGGCAGGAAAGACTTTTATTTTAGCCTTCTGGTTTAATCAAATTGAATATTGAATTGAATAGTCTTATGTCTGCAGCTTATCAGCAGGATGATTTTGAACTTGTTTTCTCCAGATCTCAGTTTACTTACCTGCAAAATGGAAAAAAATAATTGTATTTCAATTCAATTCAATAAACATTTACTGAATGCCTACTATGTGCCAGAACTAAGAGCTGGAAATATAAAAAGAGGCCAAAACAAAAGCCTCAAGGAGCTTACAATACAGTGGAAGAGACAACAAGCAAATAATTATGTATGAACAAACTATGTACAAGATAAATAGGAAATGATTAACAGAAGGAAGGTGCTGGAATTAAGAGGATTTGGGAGAAAGCTTCCTACAGGAGTTGAGGTCTTAATTGGGACCTAAGGGAAGCCAGGGAAGTCCGCAGCTAGAGTCAGAGAAAGAGAGCATTTCAGGTATAGGGGAGAGCCAGAGAGAAAATTGCCTACCTTATATTGTTGTTTTGAATAACAAATAATATAAAGTCTATAAACTGTCCTGTACATCATAAAGCACCATAGGAAAGCATCATAGCCAAGGGCTACCTAACACACAGTGAAGCAGTAGACAGAACACTGGGTTTAACTCAGGATGCAGTATGCCACTTATTAGATTGGCAAAGTATCTTCATCCTCTGAGCCTCACCTTATTTCTCTGCAAAATAGGAATAATAAGGCTTATTCTATCTACCTCATAACATTTCAGAGGTTTATGAGGAAACCACTTTGAGAATTATACAGCACAATAGAAATATGAGCTGTGGTCATTATTATTATTGCTATCGGAAAATCGTTTCCATCTCATTCCTTGGACTTAAGATATAAATAATCCTCAGACAAGTTGCTATGCTGCTGTTATCCTATTTTATTTAATGTTCTGTAGACTACGGCACAGGTAGATAAAATATCTGTATTTTTGCAGCTGAATAAAAGAATTAGGATATCACCTCATCCTCTAGCTTCGCTGACAGCATCCTTGGTACAGCTCCAGTATCTGACAGAATGATGACAATGATATGTACATTATCTTGTTCACCATGATTTTTGATCTCATCAGTAGGTCTCTATATTTTGAGAGCTTTGCGCTTCCCGCAGTTTGAAGTTTACGATTGCTTGAGATGGCAGTATCTATTGAAAATGCCCTTAAGTTTCAGTGCTGTGTCCCAGGGACTGAGGGCAACTGTTTGATTTATAAAATAGGCCTGGTTGTTGTATATAGTGCATTGGTTGAGTTCTCCAGGACATTATTAAGTCAATATTTATAGTATAAGGATGTGTCTATCAATCTATAAAAGACAAAGAGCTTATGATGTGTAATCCTGGCCCACCAGGTCATGTTGTGCTAGAGATTTGGTGGGTGGTAAATTTTTGCATCTTGCAGTGAGATTTTACCACATTTCCACCTTCCTTGCAGGAGCCTGCATTGATTACTAAGTTCGGGCTCCTTACCATCATCATCATCATCATCATCATCATCATCATCATCATCATCTCATTCTCCTTTTTTTTCTGTGGGGTTCAGAAAGAGACAATGATAAAATGACTTAGCCTTGGGGTTGGGATTGTGTTCTGGGGATTTTTCTTTGAAGAAAGGGAGCATGGTTAAAACTCCTTCTTTAAAAAAGCATTAATTCGGTTGCAAAAATAAAAATTCCATTTGACTCCCATAGATTTTCCATGGTGAGCTAGCATCGCAGAGAGCGTAATGGATGGGGGAGGGGTGGCTTCTATCAGTATAAATCAATGAGGACAGGAGGGGGAGGGAATAGAGGAGGACAGGGGCCGGCCGGGTGGGGGGAGGGGACTTCTGATGAAATCTCAACCTGTGAGAGCAAAGCCCCAGTGCTTAATGATCTCATCAGGAGGCCAAGATTGATTCCCAGCCTTGATCATCCATCCTTTTCTGCATTCATTACTTTAATAACATCCATATAGAACCAACTAAACATTTGCATCGGATGAACATTAATACCGAGTTTGTTTGTGGAGCCTGGTAAGCCAATAAGAAACATGAACAGATGATTTTTAAACGTTGGGACAGAAGGAGACAGGCGGGTGTAAAGATCAGGGGAAAATTATGGGAGAGAATAAAGGTGACAGCAAGAGGTCCCTAGCAGGGAAACGCCCAGGGCCCCCCCAAAGCCCGGCCCAGCCGCAGACTCTCCTCAGAGATCTCGCTACAAATATGCTCTACTCATTGTCAAATATTAACAAGCGGAAAACTTAAACATGGTTTTGAGGAGGGAATGAGACAAAGGTGCACCCCAGTCTGAACTGTGAGAGACTTTCATGTCTATGTGATTTTCATGCAAAGCCTTGACCCTCTCCTGGCCACTGGAAGCTGGTGATGAAGAAAGCCAGGTAAATAGTATGGGAAGGCAGGCTCTCTTCTGTCTGCTTGGAGGGATGTCACACACGGATGTCTCCAGCCTTAAGGAAACTGGACAGAGAAATTTCTCTGGTGATAAATGTATTGTCAGAGTTGGCAATGGCCAATTAGTTATTCTAAAACTGGGAACATGTCCAACGTGTCCATTCTAGAAAAGGTATTTTATTTATTCTAATTCAGATTCTCCGGAACTTCTTCCACCAAACCTGTGCTAATTAGTCCTGTTTCTTTCTTGGGGACATCACCTGTCTTAATCTTCCTTAACTTTCCCTGGAGAAAGGAACCAAAGTCTCCTATCTTTTCTCCCACAACTCATATCTCAGCAGGCCTTCTGGGAGGCCCTCCGGATTCCTTCCAGTGGGCCTTCCCTGAGATGTCTCCATGTGGGCACTCATTGCTGAACCCTGGCCCCCTCTATAGTCAGGATTGGACCTAAACGCTGGCTCAGGAATTAATCTCTGGTTGTTTTGTCAATGTTTGTTATCCTGTCCCCTAAGGCAATTAGGGAACTTTTGGGGATAAGAAGCTCCTCTTCTCATCCTCACCCTAGTTCAAAGACCTGTTGTGAACCAAGAGAATAAAGAATCAAGCCATTTGGCTTTAGAAATACTTTCATGCTTCAGGAATCCAGGAACCCACCACAACTTGACAACCCCTCTCATGAGCCGCTCTTCTCCCCCTCCCCCTAAAACCAGTCACCAGGTAGCCTCTTCAATTCAACTGATTTCAATTCAAGGAGCATTTATTAAGCACCTACTATGTGCCAGACTGGCTGCAAGTCACTGGAAGATGCACAAAAATGAAACAATTCTTACAGGGGAAGGATGGCCATGACATGTGCACTGATAAATAATTGCAAAGGTTATATAAAATAACTTAAATAATCCCTTAACTCCAGCAATCAAGAAAGGCCTTAAATAAGTTTTGAGCACCTGGCTGTACATGAAGTCTCTTAGATGACAGAGACACAATCTGGTCACCATCTATATACTTGGCGTTCTTCCATCCTGACAAAATTTCATAGAATTATACATTTAGAGCTAGAAGGGATTTTAGAAGCCATCAAAGCCAACCCCTCCTTCTACAGATAAGGAGTGATCCCACTTTCATAGCTAGTAAGTGTCTGAAGCAAAATTTAAACTCAAGCCTTCCTGGCTCCAAGTCTAGCAGTCCATGCACTGAGCCAACTTGGGGTCTGAATTGGCACAGCCTTTGAAAAGCCAGGGTACCTCAGGCTACAATGAGGAATCAGTAGAGTCCTGCCTTAGAGGCCTTTAGTGGAAGCTGTAGAAATGCTTATTGAGTGAAGCCCTTCAAAAGGACTGAAAAAATGCACCTCCTTCCCTTCCATGTCAAAATAGGGACCAATGGATTTATGGAGTGTTGTTTAGACTCTAGACTGTCACACACAAGTGATAGGTTGGTAGTTTGCTGAACTTTTTTCTCTTTTGTTTAATTTTCATCCAGAGAAAGAACTGATAAAGAGAAATATGAATGGAATGATTTTACATATATATGTATACAGATGATATACACGTCCACACATGTTTATGTCTAATGGCAGCTATCTCTACAATGGGATGGGGGAAGAGAGAAAAAAAAAGTTAAAAAAAAAAAGAAAAAGAAAAAACTTACATGATAACTTTATTTTATATTTAAAAGGAATACCAAGTTGTACATAATAGATTTTCAGCTTCATAGGCAATTATCTTTTTTCTATTCTACTATGTTATAGAAAAATTGTTTTATTTCTTAAGTTCAGACTATGAACTATGAAAAATTTTAAAGCGAAATATTTAAAAATGAAGATGATGTAAAACAAAAAGATATAAATAAAAATATTTGCAAAAATATATTTTTTATAAATTATTGGGGGAGGGGATATTCTTCTCGAATATCAGTGCTAAAATCAGGGCACTGACTACCCTGTCCCTTTTGACCTTGATCAAGTCATTTTATTTCATTAAGCCTCAATTTCCTCATCTGTAAAATGGGGGTAATTATAGCACCTTCCTCACAGGAGTCAAATGAAAAAAAAATATATATAGGTAAAATACAATATAATGATTAGCTATTATTGCTGTTCCTGTTGTCTGTTATTGTTTTGTTAGCTAGGATATGTGAAATGATGTCCAAAATCATGAAAGAGTTACACTCAAGGAGGACTGGCCATGTAAAAAGATACCATATGGAGCCCAGGGTTACAAAAAATCCTTCCTTCAAGGAGGGACTAATTCTACTCTGGAAGGCTCTCACCTTGCTGAGTTCAGTCTGTTTCTGCTTTGGGGCAGTATTATTTCTATGTGGAAAACCCCGTGCTCAGGATCGCCAAGGATGCTAAAATAAAACATAACTCAGCCTTATTCTTGAGGAACTTACAGAGCAATGGGATCCAGGCATTCTTCTATGATTAGAGGTGCCATGTGGTACAGTGGAAAGTAGGCTAGATCTGGAGTCAGAGGGGAGAACTTCCAATCCAGGCTCGTGCTACTCACTACCTGTCCGAGTCTTCTCAGCCAAGCTCTCTGGGCTTCAGTCTCTTCACCTTTAAAATGAGGTAAAAAATGACAAGATGACTTCTCAAGTGCCTTCCAGCTAACTCTGTGATCCCACGGATGCCAGCCTCCC
Source organism: Sminthopsis crassicaudata (assembly GCF_048593235.1). Lineage (NCBI taxonomy): Eukaryota > Metazoa > Chordata > Mammalia > Dasyuromorphia > Dasyuridae > Sminthopsis > Sminthopsis crassicaudata. The sequence goes on along the minus strand of NC_133618.1, from coordinate 445,015,918 downwards.
TCTGGCACTTTGCCAGGAAACAGCCATCCCACCCCCACTTTTTTCCTCCCTTGCAAGAAATACAGGAGAATTCCAATGTAGGAGGGAAGCCCCCCCTTGATGTTTGGAGAAGGTGCTGATGTTGCACCAGATGTGCTGTTTGATCCGCTCCATAACCACAACCTCCCCCGCCCCCAGGTGGTCATGAGACACGGGAGACCAAATTCACCATCATGCTGTCCAACAAGGGACCCCATCCAGCTGAGCTGATGCATAGTGACTTTCCCAAAGGTGTTTTTGATCGCCATTCTGCACCATCTAATACTGTATTGGCTTAGGAAGCAAAAAGCAGGCAGCTGTACCAGCTCATCTCACCTTGTCCCCTGGGCTGTCCTCCCTCCAACCAAAAGCAACCCCTTCACCTTTCAGAGGAACACCATCTCTCCCAGTGCCCACCTATCCACATGTGTACTATTCAGAAATTATAGTGACAGTGATAAAAAATGATAATTTTTTTTCTTCCAGATGCTTGTAAAACAGCCCTAACATATGTCCGTGGTTTAATTAACAGAGCAGCAGCACAGTGGAGGGGTGCCAAGCTAATCATTTAAGGAAGCCCTCGCCCTCTCTTCTCATCCAAGTCTCATCACCTATCATGCCCAAAATCTAGAAGTCTCATTTTCTGGACTCCCAACAAATTATCCCCTCAAACAAGCCAGAGCAAATCAGGAGGAGAGTCAACCAATTCATTTTGGCTAAGGATATTTTTAAAGGGGGGGTGGGAGGTGGTTCTGTGCACCTGCCACATGAAGGGTCTGGTCCTTCCTCCCTTCTTTCCTACTCTTCTCTTATTAATCATTCAGTAAAAGGGGAGGGGAAGAAATATTTGAATCTCAATAGCCTGTTTCATAATTTGTGAAACTGGAAGCTCCTAGTTGGAGCAACTTGTCTTACCAGATGACACCCTTTCTCTCAGGTCCTTACTAAGACCAATCCTAGGCTCTGGGGATTGGACACTGGACATTAGACACCAGCCTATGATAATACATCAGGTAGCGATGAGGAGGTTTTTTGATCCATTTTAAAGAAGGCACAGGGATAATTAATCAACTATATTTGCAATTGCAATTACTGCAAGGGCTCTACCAATAATAAAACTCTTTCCAGTACCCTTTCCTATCTCCAGCATTTTCCAAGTGAGCATGCCTCAGTTTCCCTGGACAGTCACTAATTTGCTTCTGTTCATAGAGAAGCCATTTATAAACAGGGTAGAATTTTATAATCATTTACCTTCCTCATCCCTGGACAGATATAACCACCAATGCAAGGTCCCCTGCATGACTACTTACTGGCAAAAGTTCTTTCCAGAGACCTGGGTCTCCTATCCAGGGTTAATTATCAGTCCACACATACTCTGCCCATGTCTCCCAGAAGGACAAAGTACAGACAAGAAGGACTAGGAAATCAGTAACCTATTCTCCATTTGCTCTTATATTTAGTTCTCCTCATTAGGGGTGGGGATATGGAAAGGATCATCAGAAGACATTCTATATTTTATCAATGTAGATGCCTATGTCAAAGTCCAGAGGCCAGGAAAAATATCTCTCTCTGCTTTAGAGGAATTATTGACTCTTCCCACCAGGTCTCATGTTCTTTCCACCTCCCTAGAATTGGGTTGGCTGTCCTACCTTCAGATACCTCAAGGAAATGACAAAATCTCATATATAGATATATGAGATTTTGTCATATATATGTATAGTGTGTATATACATATATATGTGGGTGTGGGTGTATATATATATGTGTGTGTGCATGTATATATCCCAAAGGGTGTGTGTGCATAGTATAAATAGATGGATAGATAGATAGATAGATAGATAGATAGATAGATAGATAGATAGATAGAGACAGAAAGAGAGAGACAGAGAGATTGGGATAATACCTGGGTGGCTTTCTCTTTGCACCTGAATGTGTGTTCCCCGATGCTGCATGTGTCCTCGAGAGAGTGTTGCAGTCCTCAGCACTTCAAGTTTAAAAAAAAAAAAAAAAAAAGCCTATACCAAAGAGCTTGGGCAGTGATGAAACCGTGTCTCAAGGTCATGAAAGGCTGCCTACTTGAAAACACACTCTTCTCTCCCTCCCTAGCCCCTCAGATGTTTACTATGTTTAAGGCTGAAAAGCTCAATCAAAAGTCATGATATCCTGACATTCAGAAGTAAATTGAATGACCTTCCACTACCCCTATCTCTTGAACTCATCTCCAAATCTTTGGGGTGAAGCTTAAGTGAAGACTCCAGGTTGGACAATCAATAATGAAAACATGGAACAGTAAAGTTTACTAGAAAAATTCTGGACCTCTCCCCTTGACCACCTAAGTCCTTTGATTTTCTGCCGCCATATTTTTGTTACCTAAAGAAAGAAGCCATGTCATCCCTGAATGGCAGAGAATAAAGAAAGAGGCCACCTGGGATTGGCAGAGGTAAGGGTTTGCTAGGTTTGATAGTCCCTTGGAGCCTCTGATAGCTGAGAACTACCAGGCTGAACTGAAAAAGAGTTGCTGACTTTCACACAAAGCACCCTCAACTTGACTGGGAGCCAACCAGCCCCAGAGGGATGGTCCCTTCCCCACATTTATTTCTCCACCTGGCTTGAAGCCTTGGTTTGAGCTCAGAATCAGAACCTGCTGGCAATCCCAGGGGGAGGTTGGGGAACAGGTCAGAGAGATAGAAACAAAAACTCTCTGGGGTCAAGGATAGGGCTGGAGCCAAATGTTCTCACTGCAAAATTCCACAGTAAAAAAGGGATGAGCTTCCTTAAAGTTGAGCAAGGAAAATAAAAGATCATAGAATTATGGATTCAGAGTTGGAGGGGACCTTAGAATCATTCCTTTGTGCCCCCTTATTTTATTTAGAGGAAAATAGGAGAGGGGTGTACAATTATTTGCCCAAGGTCACATAGGGACTAAGTGGCAAAGCCAGGAATCAAACAAATAAACAACTCCAATGAAAGCCATTTTGAAAGGAGCTCAGATGAGAAGGTTTTCTTTGAAAATAATAACTATCTTGAAAGCACTTCTCTGAGGATCAGTCTTATCAAGGAAAGCACTGGCTTTGGGGCAGAAGGCCCTCTGCCATTCACTAGGCAAACCACTCACAAGATCTCAGAGCTTGAGCCGGAAAGGGTCTTAAAGGTCGTCTAGCCTCACCTCCCCATTTTACAGATAAGAGGTTGTGACTGGCCTAAGATCACACAGGGGGTAATTGGGAGGAGGGAGGAATTAGAGTAGAGTGTCTAGAATCAAGACAATGAGTCTTCCTGAGCTCAAGCCAGGCTGTGTGACCCTGGGCAAGACACTTAACCCAGTTTTCTCATCTGTAAAGTGAACTGGAGAAGGAAATGGCAACTACTCTAGCATCTTTGCCAAGAAAACCCCACGGAAGAATTGGATATGACTGAAAAAAATGACTGAACCCCAGCAGTGTAGAGAAATTGGCACTCAGTTGCCTCATCTATAAAATTAAGGAGTAGTATCTAACATTATGCTTTGCACATTTTATGTGTTTAATCAGTATTAACAAGGAATCAAACTATAGGTGATCTTAAAGCTCACTTCTGGCTCTAATAACTGGGCTTGAGGGAAGTCCTCTTTGTACACATGACTCTTAAAAGGAGTTAGAGGATTCTCAAAGGAAGAGGAGAGGTAGAAGAGTATTCCAGAGATGGGGACAGACAGAGGAAAGAGATGGAATATCCTACAGGACATAGAAATGATGACTGTTTGGCTGGAACAAAGATTGAGGAAGGAAAAATGATCTCTCTCTCCCATGTTCTAACCTCATTTCCAGTTCTAACGATCAATTCAAGTTCTAAAGTCCCTTTTACCTCTGATAGTCTACATGACTGAGGTGGATGTAATGGGCAATGACTGACGTTTGACTTTGAGATCCAGAGGCAAAGAAATAAGTATATTTAAAAGTAGAATCAAAGCAAAATTATAGCTCTGTACTCAGATTGGTCTGTATTCTGACTGTTCATTTCTAAGGAACCTGATTTCAGCGGTAAATAGAGAAAAGATATGATCTCTGCTGACTGGCCTACAAAGGACAGACCCAAAGTACCTAAAGGAAAATTAAACCAGGAATACTGAACTTGGTGCAGATTGGTCTCTTCTGAAAAAATAGAAGTGATCCATATTTTAATTGCTGGAATTGTTGCAAATCGCAGTCCATGAAAAGATAAGAGCAAAAAATTATGAAGTAAATGAGATTGGAATTTCAGCATCCCATAAAATTATGGCTCTTCCACTTAGATGTGTGGCCTTGGGTACAAGGCCCCCTCTGAGTTTTGTTTCTCTATCCTTACTTTTTTTTAAAGGATGGGCAGGAAAGAAGGAGACTCTCTTCTCCAGATAATGTCTAATGGAACGCAGTAATCTTTTAGAGAGTTGGACATGGAGCCCCTTTGACAGAGAAGATACTCTGATTTTCATTTTTTGTCTTCCAGAATTTAGCACCAGGTCCAATCTAACATTTAGAAGATGGCACCATCTAGACACAAACGTGGATATTGCTTTTACGGGACTAGTCTTAGGTTGGGATTCAAGGTCAGCTGCAACTCCAGCATGTTTGGAATCCTCAAGTTCTTCCCAAGGCCAAAATGGCCAATAAGCTTGTAAAACTCTGACCCTAACATGGAGAGGCCCTAGAGGCAGAATTAGCCATGCCCCGCTGTCATGGAGGAGGTACCCTACTTGAATCTTCACTCTTCCTCGCCTTCTCATATTTAATCAGTTGCCAAGTATTGCCCAGATCACCTTTGTAAAATCTCTCACATTTATTCCCTTTTTTCCACTCACAACACAACTAGTCTAGTTCAACTTTCAGCTTCATTCTGCTGACCTCTTAAAACAGCTTTCTGATTGGTTTCTAAACTGTTTCTAAACCTCTCCCCTTTCCAATCCAACCTCTAAACAGTTGTCAAATTAATATCTCTAAAGCATAAAACTGTGTCTCTTCCCTCCTTAGAAAGCTCCATCAGCTCCAATTTCCCCTTAAGGGGAAAAAAAAAAAAAAAAAAAAACCTTTACAAAGTGGTTCGAGCCTACCTTTCCAGCTGGTTGCACATTTCACCCCTTTACTCATTCTTTGTTCAAGCCAAAGCAGTCCTAATTGCTGTTCCAAGTCTAGGACAAATATATCTCCCACCTCTGTATCTATGCATAGCCTGTCCCTCATATCTACCGTGCTCCTCCTTCATCTCCACCCCTCAACCCCTGGAGGGCTCAACTCAAAGACCTCCTACAAGAAGCCTCCCCAAGTCATACAATCGTTGGTGATTCCTCCCTGAAATTACAGTCTACACATCTTATGCTGACTTCTCTGAGTGCATGCTGTTCCCTGTGGTCCAAGTGAGAGAATGTAAGCTTCTGAAGGCAGAGACTTTTTTTTGCATCTTGGAATTGGAGATTTGGGACCAAGTGTGATTTTAACACTATAGAGAATTCCCATGAGTTAAGAATTCCTCCTATTACCTCCCCAGGCAGCTCATGGCTTGCTCTGCATTATATAATCTTAGAGATTTGCCTGGAATCCTGGAAAATGTCTTTCCCAGAGTCACACAGTCATCGAGTGTCAGAATCAGATCTTGAATTCAGGTCTTCTGATTAGGAGGGCTGGCTCTGTATTACCCGCTATATTATCTTGCCTCTTACCCAGCACTTAGTAGGTGCTTCACAAACGCTTTGTTTTACTGAATCCTTGCATCGGTGGCTCGGAGCCAGAGGCCTCCGCGAGAGCCCACGGCTGCAGGGCCCCGACCCGGCAAACATCGCGTTCCCTTCCAACGGACTGGCAAGGCTTTCAGGGAAGAGCCCGCTATGCTCTGCGCAGAGCCTCGGTGAACGTGTGCATTAAAAAAAGATGCCGGTGCCATCCTGGTTAGTTCAGAAAGGTACAAAAGCATGACAAATATATGTAATTTGTAAATTGGCCGGTCTTTTGCAATAATTTAGAGGCACTAGTTAGGAGCAATAGAAACCCCACAATTACTGATGTTTAAAGGCTGCACTGTTGCCGTGTGAATATTTCATGCATAAATGAACTTCCACTAGACCAACTGCTGTTTCTGATGAGGCTCTCTGAGGCTTTATTGCCAAATACCCAGCAGGGTCCCACCAATGAGCCACATAAGGAATGATGCATGGCTCTCGGCGCTTAAATAATGCAGGGTGGCCGAGGCGGATGGAGCGGGTGCACTTTATTTACATAGCAATCGAGTGGCCGCGCGGAATATGAAGAAAGATGGGGAAGAAAGGAACGGGGCACTTTGAATATTTCATGGCAGTGAACGCCCCACAGGAAACGTCGCCGCTCCTCGCGATGCCCCGCGCTGCGGACCGGCCTGGGCGTGTGCACGGGCGAGCGAGGACTGGCATTAATGGCCCGGGAGCCGGAGCAAGAAAAATATCCCCCGGAAGCAGGAGGGGTGTCGTTAGCTGGAATTGATGATACCCCGTATCATTTTAACTAAACCTTGCTCTTTTATTCAAGTCAGCAAAATATCTGCTTCCTGCCTCCACTGTGTGATTCGTGGAAACTTTTGCAGCAAGAAGGCTCCTCGCCCGGCGCGGCGGCTGCTGCTTCCTCATCCATCCAAGGGCGGAATTCAGAAGTAGCCGGCTGGGGAAGAGAAGTGCAGCCTTCCCGGAAAGGCGGAGGGAGCCCGGGGTACTTGTTCCCCCCGTGGGCGGAGGCAGCTGCGCCCGGGCCCGCCCCAGCCTCCGCCTCGTCCCGGACTGGCCTAAATGTCTCTCGGAAATGTCACCCGGCCTGTGGTGTAGCCAAGAATAATAAGCAATCAGCGTGGGAGAGCGCGGAGTAGAGAAGACGGAGCTGGCCAGAGAACCAGGAAGGCCGGGTTGCGGTTGTCCTGCCTCTGACGCGTACGAGCGGGGTGACCCTGGGCAGGACCCTTAACCCTCAGCGCTCCGGGGCACTAGTAGTAGGAGAAAAGATGCTGACCTGAATGTGATAGCGGGAGGTTTGCTCCCTGGGAGTTCGCTATAAGAAATCACAGCTTCAGTCCCGTTTCCCACGAGCATTTATTAAGCCCCCAACTTGATACCCCATTAGGGAATAGAAAGTCAAAATGGAACAATTCTTGCCCTCAGGGAGCTTGCTTTATAGAGGCAAAGGCCATATAGCTATTTCTTCCTCTCCCTGTCCGTGTCTATATTTATCTAGCTACATCTCTAACCATATTTGTATCTATATGCGTAACTGTCTATGTTCCTATAGGTACAAATTAAATACAAGGTAATGGGAAGGATAACTCTAGAAGTTGGAGAGAACAGCAAGTAGGGGCAGAATCAAAGGACTTTTTAGAAGGTGGAAGGAAACTAACTGTGAAGGGTACTAGAGACTGTAAGAAGCAAAGAAAGGTTCCTGAGAAATAGGTGTTACAATAACATCCCCACTTTAAAGATGAAAAAACTAAGGCTCAGAGAATGTAAGTGATTTACCTAGGATCATACAGCCTGTAAGTGTCAAACCCAAAAGACTTGGGTTCATAGCTGGATCCAGCAATCTCTACAATTTGCTGCCTCTTCTACATGCATGGCCTTAAAGAGACAAGACTGCCAACAAAGGACAGAGCCCACATCCATCCCTTGCTACATTAGTGTCTAAGTCCACCTGACTCCATCAACTGGTGGACGGAGGCAAACTTATCGAATACTACTCTACGGGTTCCATATTCTATATTCCATGGGAGGTGCCACAGGGCCCATCTCTTGATAAACAAAACCTGGGTCCACAAAAATCAGTCATATTTGGATTTTACTGTTTAATGATGTCCTTTGGCCCCTCTGACCCTCTGAGGAATGACCACTGGTGAAGTCGATGTGCATTGAAACTCCTTCAGCACCTGTCTGCTGCTGTCAGAAGCTACCTCCAGCCAGGTGCCTTTTTTGAGGGAGTGTGGTATGGCACTGAGTTCTGACTTCTTTTTATCTGTCTGTGACCTTGCAAGGATAAGGGATCTTACATGTCACTTGGTAGAGAAGAGAGACTGAGGAGAAGGTCCAGGTAGAACACTGCACTTACCTGAGAAAAGTTACCTACAGGAAGGGGAGGGGGGGTTGTAACAGCAGAGTTGCTCTCACAAAAACTTTAATCTCTTTAATCTCTGTCACTTTGTCTTTGTCTCTATTTCTGTTTCTGTCTCTGTCTCTCACTTTCACTCTTGCTCTTTTTTCTCCCGGGGGCCCTTTGGGACCCCTTTGAATTGTCACTTTCACTGCTCAGCTTGCTGTTTTCACTGTGACAGCCACCAGATGAGCCCTTCCCATCTCTGAGTAATGGTGCCGCAGAGACCGCCAGCTCCTCCAAGTGATGACCTACAAACGTCGCTTCCACATCAGAATGAGAGCTCACCGGGCCCTGGAAGATCCCAGAATCTGCCAGAGTTTACGCGACAATTTGTGTGGGTCATCCCTCCATACTGCCAGCCCCTACACTCCCCTGCCCGGCTCTTGCTTGTATCAAGTCAGACCCTCCTGCAAAGGAAGGGGAGAAGGGGTGGGAGACAGGGGAAGCTTCAGGCACCAACTCTCCCGGCAACAGCTGAGACCTGAGAGGCAGAATCAGCTGCTTGGAGTGCCAGGGCAAGCCTGGGGAGCTGGGGGGTGGGGGGTGGGATGCGGAGGAGGGCCAGACGCAGGAGGGAGTGCTGGTCCACCGGCCACTGAGGCGCCAAGAAGTGAGAAGCTGCCAGTCCTGGATGCTTTGGGCAGTGCGGCCCGAAAACCGACATCCAAATAATGGATCCAACCGCTAGAAAGTGCAACTGGAGAATTCCAGCCACGTGATACCATTCAATGTGGCTGTTTCCATCAGAGCCTAATGCATTGGCCGTCTTCAGCTTATCAGCGCATTAATCAGCCCGAAGGATCAATGCTCCAGGAAGGAGGTTGCTCTAGGCAGGGTCTCTACACTTAGCCACAAGGGGAGGGATGGGGGGAGAGGAGATGGGGGCGTGGAAGGGGGGGAGGAGAGTACTTCTGAGTCCAGCAGAAAAGTGACTACTAGAAGGTACCTGCCACTCTCACATTTCTGCCCTTGATTCTATAGCCCACTGTTGTTTCATGGTTTTAACGACATCCTAACTAGATTGTGAGCCCCTTGTAGACAAGGCTTCCATTCAACCTCTTTACTGTTTCCCAGCTCAGTGTTACATATAGGCAGTGCACCAATTGTTCCTTCAACTGAATTAAAGGTTATGCAGCTGGTTCAAATTTTGTCTCTGGGGATTACCACATTGTGACTTTGGGTAAGTCTCTTAAACCTTCTTGGCCTTAGTGTTCTCATCTCCAAATTGAGAGGATTAAATAGTTTTTAACATCTCTCTGTGGTCTACTCAAGACTTCTTAAATTTTTCCCACTCACAACCCCTTTTTGCCCCAGAAATGTCCCATTTCCCACTTGATAGGTTAGAGGATCTTTGTGCAGTTTTCAGGCTAACCATCATGACAGTTATTTCTACTGGCTAGGAGTAGTTGAGAGGCATACAATGGGAAGAAGTTACCTAGACTGCTCTCATCTTTCCAGACCATTCCCTCCCTTCCATTATGACAGTGCCCATTTTTATGTCTCTTCAAGACTTACAATGCACTTTACTCACAATATAGTAGCTGACATCCTTTGACATTACAGTTTGCAAAATGCTTTACTTATATCTTCAATGAAGTAGGAGTCCTTCCAAGAAATCCTACCAGCAATCTGGTACTCCAGGCTCCCCATAACCCCAAAGCACTATGTTCCTGTGAAGCGCTGTGAGGGAAGTTTCAGAGGAACTGGAAAACCACAAGGTCTAACAGAGCTGCTCTAGGGAAGCTGAAATCTAAAGCACAATTCCTGAAACAATCCAAGGTATCCTAAAACCTGCCAGTGGTCTGAGTACAGACATACCAGGGAAAGTCAAAGTCAGCAATAGGAGTTCAAGAAATCAAACTCAGTATTAGACTGTACCTTACCACCCTATCCAAAGCTATAGATGTGGTTAGAACTTGACTCTACAAAACCTCCCAAATCAGGAACCGAGAGCTAAAAAATAAGATTAAGTAGGAAAAAAAAAAACACTAGACACTAGAAAGAAATATTGTAGGTCGAGATAATCTTAAAAGATAAACCTGGAAGAAGAAAATAATTCCACAAGTACAAGCAGACCCTCATAAGAACTAGAAAAATACCTAGAATAAATAAAAGATAAAATATGAAATAATTCTAGAAGAAAGAATTGGAAGACAAATAAATAGTTTAGAACAGAAGATAGAAAACTTTTCACAAATCACAGTCTCATGGAAAATGAGAATGGAACAAACAAAACTCAATAACTAACTCTAGGAGTCAAGAAGAAATATAGAACAAATCAAAATTTGAAAACACAGAAGAAGATATTACGAAATAATTATTCTTTAAAAAAAAAAACTGACTTGAGAACACATGAAGGAAAGTTAAAGTATGAATCATCAGGTTTCCAGGTTGACTAAACTGACTCTGTCTTTCCAGATACCCTGTACTGATACTTTCTCTTTTATCTCATCTTCCCCTAATTAGAGTGTGAGCTCTAGTAGGAGTGATTTTTATGGCTTTTTCTATTTTCATCCCCAAGGGTTAGCAAAGTGGTTAACACATTGTAAGTGCTTAATAAAGGTTTTTTTTTTTCCTTCTCCTTCCTTCAAAGTTTAGCTCAAAAATACCTTTCAACATAAATCCTTTTCTGTTCCTGTCCAATTAAAAGTGTTCCCCAGTTTCTTTATATTTTGTTTGTATTTTACATATACTTACATATGTACTTGTCTCTATCTCTGGAGAGTAAACTTCCTGAGAGGAGCAAACGTATATATTTTACTTTGTATCCTCTGTATCTACCACAATGCCTGACATGAAGCAGATGCTAATTAAATGACATAATTAATTGATTGATTGACCTAAGTAAAATCAACTAATATAAAGCCATAAATTTATGTAACAAAATAATTTTTATGAATGTGAAGAAAAATGGCACATTATAACTCACCACTATAACTATATATCTATAGAAAAAAACAAATAGTATGCTTCCTTCCAAGAGGCCTGAGTTTGGATACTTGACAGCATCATGAGGGAAAAAAAATTGGGTGAGAAGTCGACATTGCTTCCAGTTCCAATTCTACTAACAACTCTCTGTGGAACACTGAACAAGTCAGTTTTGGTTTCCCTAGGCCTCAGTTTCCCCAGCTGCAAAATAAGGTGATGCTGGACTCGATTATTTACAAAGTACACATCTAGCGATTTATGATTTTATATTAGCTTACTTTATTTATTCCTACCCATGTATATCTTAATATTTGATGGAAACTGTACTCAGTGATTCAGAGATATCATCTCTCTTTGAATTTATCCAACTATCACAATGGGTGTTACCACTATATATAAATAGATAAACATAAATATATAGATGTATATTTTCTTTTAACATGTGAATATGGTAGAGAAAGTCCAGAAAGTCAAGAATAGAATTAAAAGAGAACTAAAGAAATGGAGTTTGCTCAGAGGTTATACTAGCTGGTACAATATTTTTTTCCAGGACTATTTTGCAGAAGCCCAAAGGTTCCATGGACCCCGATTTGAAAAACGCAGCCATAGGTTATGGGGAACCCTTGAACATTTTTGAGCAGGAGAAATGAGATCATCCTAGGGAAGATTATTCTGGGTAAATGTGCATAACAACTTTTCAAAGGAGAAACAAGAGGCAGGGCTACTGTTTAGAAGGCAAGGAAAGTATGGATGAGAGGTAATGGAAACCTAACACAAGAACAGTAAAAGTGGTAAAAGACAGCCAGGATGGAGAATGGGGCAGTGGACACTTGGTAGGAAATCTCTGTAAACTCAAGAGCCTTAGAGAATTTTCTTTATGTTATTATATTTCTTTCTGAACTGAAGTCTCCAATCATGAGCACTTGAGTAGCCTCCTCTTAATTTAAATTCATATGATTTATAGATGAAAAATTATCTCAGATTTCCAGAACAAACATGGTGCAAAAAAGATGCCTGACTTTCCCAAGCTCATAAATTAAAAAAAAAAAAACACTTCAAATTAAAATCCAGGGCTCCTAATTTCAACTCCTTATCTCAATATGATGCTACCATAACATATTTGCAATCATCCATTGGTGCGAATGTAGCAGAAAGAATACTGAATTTGGATCTTGGTTTCAAATTCTGTCTTTGCCACTTGGGCAAGTTACAACCTTGAGCTTTCTTGGTTTCCTCATATAAAATGCAGGGGGAAATTTGGAACTCAAGTTTTAAAAAAAAGAATATTTTTAAATGCCATTACGTGTAACCAGGGAGAAATATATTATTTCAAAAAAGAAAGTCTAAAATAATAATAACTAATTGTTTCTGTTTCAAGGATCCAAGCCTAGTTAAGTGTTAAGAAACCAATTACCAGAAGTTTTAAGTTCTTCTTTTGCTTTTCTTTGTTTTCTAAGGATTCAACACAATACCTGGCACACAATAGGAGTTTAATAAATATTTATTGACAGAAAAAATAAAATGCAGAAGGTTGAACTAGATGCCCTCTGAAGCCCCTTTTAAATCTCTGATCCTATGACCTTAAATAATGGATAGATCTTGTTCAAAGAAATTCAACTCCTATTTTTTTCACATGACAAGCCATCTCTCTTTTGTCTTTTCCTTCATTCCTTTAATGCTTTCCTTTTTCATCTCCATCCCCTATCTCCCCTGACTTCCTTCAAGATCCAGTTAAAATTATGCTCCTTCCTATCTCCCTTAAACCCAGTGACTTTCTTCTGATAATTATTTTCATGTTATGCTTTATATGGCAACTTTAACATAGTTTGCATGTTTTTTGCCCTATTTAGATTGTAAGCTCCTTGAGGTTAGGGACTGTCTTTTACCTTTCGTTTTATTTCCAGTGCCTATATCCAGTGACTGGCACATAGTAAGTGCTCAATAACTGTTTATAGACTGGCTAACTATTGGTTAAAGGAAGAATTTGCATTTATTAGCCTCACACTTTGGATTTCACTGTTCTCACCCACAACCCAGAGCCAGGAACCAAGCCCCCCTGCAAACCAATCCATGTCATGATCCAATAATCTATTGCTCCTGCGGCCCTTCCTCCTCAGGGCCCAAGTCCTTTTTTCAAGGCCAAGTGTAATAGAAACAGGTATGAATTTTAAATTTCATTTCAATTCTGTTTCTGTTATTCTTGACCTGTGTGAAGTTAGGGATTTCCTTTCCCAATGATTGCAAATGAGAGAGAAGCTAACACATATTGGACTACTTACCATCTAGGGGAGGGAGTAGGAGGAGGGGAAAATTGGAACACTGTTTTGCAAGGGCTAATGTTGAAGAATTGTCCATGCATATATTTTAAAAAATAAAAAGCTTTAATTAAAAAAAAATGAAAGAGAAGCTTCCTGTCCTTAATGGATAGAGATCTAGTCTTGAAATCAGAAAGATTAAAATTTGAGATCTCCCTGCTATGTGACCTCAGGGGAACGATTTTGCCTTTCAGTGTCCCCAGCAACATCCTAAAACTAAGAATTATAGACAATAGTCAGTCTATGTTTTTGCAGGGAATTTTCACACTAGGAGTACCTACACAAATGAGGATGTTGTTTGGCCTTCATTCTCAAAGAGGGCCATGATACGTGGAAGGCAATGCCATGACATGCAAGCAAATTAAGTGTGAGGGAGGGTGGGCTTTGCAAAGTCACCAGCCTTGCTTTTTCCTCTGGAGCTGTCTGGATTCTAGGGCAAGACATAGATTAGGATTCATAAATCCAGACCCCTCCTCCTCGCCTATGAAAAAAAAAAAAGTGTGTGGATTAGAAATTATCCTTAAGATCCTTCAAAACTCTAAATCTTCTACTCTGTAATTTATGGGAGGAGAGCCCTGGAAGCTGGGAGCCCCAGAGATCCCTACAAGGGCAGCCCTGACTCAGATACAGGAGAATGGAGGAAGGAAGGAAACAGCAGGGAGTGTGGGATGAGAAGATACCCAAGTCAGAGGCAGGAGGCAGGACCAGGTGTGAGGAAGAGTAGTAGCAGGGGCGGGGGCAGGAACAGACACTCCATTTGAGTCTGCCACCTGGGATTGCCGGCTCTCCCACTAATGCACACTGAACAGCTAAATCATACATTATTGATTTGTCAAACGTATTTGCATATAAATAAGCATGATCACTCATACCAGCCCTAATGTTGTTGTTCTCCCTTTACTGTTGTGATCACAGATGGATGGCACTGGTTAGACGCCATTCAGGAACGCTGCTCCCGTGGCCCAGGCGTAAGTCGCTGATTTAAAACTGCCTTTATTGGCGCATGTAAGTGTGACAGCCTATTGGTGAATTTGGGATAATTAGTCTAAAAGACAAGATAAATGAATCCTGAAAGTGGTATTGTTAGGAAGAAATGAGCCCTCCCTGCTAGCAGAGCCCCGGTGCCAAAAAAATATTGCAAATGATAATTAACTGGGAAATGTAGGAGGAATTATGTTTCAATTGTATTTTCAAAAGGACTCTAGGATTTTACACCCAAATTGATTGGGTTTCTTCCCCCCACACCCCCACCCCTTCCTGGTGATTATGAAAGATTGTCTAATTTACAGCATGAAGTATGAAGTGTGTGACAAATTGTTCCTTTGAATCCATATGTCTTAGGAGGCTCTGCCTTCCTGGCACCATGGGGGTGGCTTCTTGTTGAGGGTTTTGAAAGCCAACCAGTGCAGGTACTTTTAATTAGTCTTGCCTGATCTTTAATCGAGATGGATCTGTAGGCCATCCCAAAACAGTGACCCATGAAAATTCTGTCTGCTGTATTAATTCATTAAACTTGCAAGATCAAGCCATGAGCTCTGAAGCTAGTATCAGCATTGGTGGTAGGTCTCAGGCAATATCTCTTCTCTCAACTACCAAAAAAACCCCACCAAAAACCATTTCAGGCTCTTCAATTCAGGGGAGAGGGAAAAAAACACTATTTACTAACACTTCATTTTAATTGTCCTAAATTACAGTTGAAGCTTTACAGAAGTGTGGGTGACAGGCAGTGAATACAAAAGGAATTCATTAGTATCCATAATGTTATAAGAAAGAACTGGGGAAGCCATGATTTCTGGGGTCTCACTCCTCCCCCACCCCAACAGCATCACACAAACACACATTTTGTCTTTGACATGAACAAGACAGATAGGTTTCCTTCTACTCAAAAAAACTTAGAAAATTTTATTTCATCCCAGTCCCTTCTGCATTCAAATTCTCTCATCTGGACATACAGTTCTTCAATAACATGCAGTTTTTTGAGGATTGTTTCATTTTGGTCATTTTATCATTAGTACCTAGAGCATAATAGGTACTTTACACATGCTCACTGATTGATTGCATGATGATTGCATGAGGGATGCAACAATCTTTGGTTCTTGAAATGAAAGAGGCAGACAGAGTAGCTCTTCAATTCTTAGGCTTTGATTCTTAATCAGTCATCAATTGGCAAGTGCCTACTACATGTCAAGCACTACCCTAGGCACTAGGGATACAAGAACAAAAAATAAAATAATCCTTGCCTGCATGAACTTATATTGTAATGGAGTAAGCAACAAGTATAAATGTATGTGTATGTAGGGAGGGAGGTATACCTGTACATAAGTTTATAAATAGATGTGTGTGTGTGTGTGTGTGTGTGTGTGTGTATACAAGTACAACGTATTAAACAGAAGATAGTACAAAGAGAGCAGCAGCAGTTGGGAATCCAGAAAGGATTCTTGCAAAAGATGGTGCCTGAGCTGCATTGCAAAGAAAGAGAAGGGCTATACAAAGCAGACATAAGCAGGGAAGGCGTTCTAGGAATGAGGAATAATCAGGACAAAAGCAGAGATAGGTGAAGTTGCATCGTGGGGAAGGTACAGAGAGAAAGCCACTTTGGCCAGACTACAAAGGACAGAGGGAGAAACTGAAAAGATAGGATGGGGCAAGGCTGTGTGGAAATGTAACAGCTAAACAGAGGAATTTATATTTTATCCTAGAGGCAGCTGGTAGGTGAATGAAGGAAGCACCTGAACAGGTCTGTACTCTGGCAGCTGAGAGTAGGAGAGATGGGAATGGTGATACACAAAGCAGGGAAACCAATTAGGATTTGTTACAATAATCTGAGAGAGAAGCAATGAGGGCCTGGAATAAGGCGGTAGATATGTAAGGGGAAAAAGAAAGATTCAAATAGAGAGATGAGTTCCTCTGGTGTTCTTCACCCCATCTTCCCTTGTGTTCTATCTCCCTCTATTATTAGATTATAAGCTCCTTGAGAGTCAGGGACTTTCTTATTTTTACTAATTATATCCCCAGTGCATAGTACAAAGTGAGTGCTTAATAAATATTTATTGAATTGGACTAGATTGGACTGAAAGGAGAAACCATAATGCTTTACAACCAATTCTATATGTGGAGCAAAAATAGCATGAGAAGTATAAGATAATTCATTACAGGATGATGAAATTACAAACCTAAAAGATTAATAGGCTGGTGGCATTTTCTAAATGTAACCCTGTATCTAAAAGCTAATTCTATTGGTGGACATTGGTTATTCAATGCCCTAGTGTCTCCATTATGAGTGGGTAGAATTTGATGAGAGGTAGAAAGGAGAGATATTTCAGCTTTTCTGGCTACCAGCATCAAGAGAGAAGGTGTGTGATTCCCAACCCCTCTTTAGATTATTAGAGGATGAGAAAGATTTGGGGAAAAAAACAATATGTAGAATTTTGATAATGTCCCTATTCTTGGGTTATGACACTAGAGACTTCAAAGAATTCAGCTCATGTGAAATCTGGGACTCTCTCTTGATTGAACTTTTTATCTCACTCCCAAAGAGGTCACTCACTTTGTATATTGTAGAGCATATATTCTCATCTGTATACTTTGTCTGATTTCTGTTTTGCTTGGATAAATGGGGTTTTTTGCTTTCATTGTGGAACTGGCATTTAGTAGGAAGAAAAGGTCAATTGATTATAAAATTTAAGCCCCTCCTTTCCCAGTAAGAAAAGAGTAATCACAGACCAATTCCAATAGATTTGTGATAGAGAAAGCCATCTGTATCCAGAGAGAAGACTATAGGGACTGAATGTGGATCACAACATTTTGTATCTTCACCTTTTTTGTTGTTGTTTGCTTGCTTTTTTCTTTCTCATTTTTTCCCTTTTGATTTGATCTTTCTTGTGCAGCATGATAAATGTAAATATATATTTAGAAGAATTGCACATATTTAACCTACACTGGATTATTTTCTGTCTATGAGAGAGGAGAGGTAGAAAGGAAGGGAAAAAACTTTAAACACAAGATTTTGCAAAGGAGAATGTTGAAAACTTTTTGTTTGTATTTTGAAAAATAAAAAGCTATTATTATTTTTTCAAAAGAAAGAAATAGCAATCAAAAGTTTAGCTTGAACTTTAAAAAATGTTATCTCCTAGACTAATATAATTTAAGAAAAAAGATAGATATAATTCTAGTCCAGGACTCTCTCACTGAGAAAAGCAGAGTGGCCAGCCTTTGCTCCCAACTTTCTGCTTTCCCTCCCGGTAGGAATCAGAATTCTACCTTGAAGGGATATCTATTCTTGCCTCCCTTTAAGCTTCTTCTATACAGACCCATGTAGCTATACATAATTTCCTCAAGCCCATACACAACAAGTTACAAACAAAAATAGGGAAGTTTGGAAAAGGGAAGGACTTAGGAGGAAAATTTAGTTTTGGATATGTTGAGTTTAAGATGTCTTTGGGACTTGCAGTTTTAAATGTCTAATTCAAAATTGGTGATATCGAAGGTCAGTGGGTTTCATTTACAGATCTTATAGTCATCTTCATAATGATCACAGTAAACCCATGGGTCTGATGAGGTTACCAAGAGACAGGAGAATACAGGAGAAAAGAAGAGGCCCTCATATTTTCCTTACGAAAAAAAATTGAAACAGTATCATGAAATCACAAACTCTTAGTATCATGAAATCTTCACATCATGGATTGGATACAAATCTTAAGATAGGATGGAATCTTAGACATCTTCTTATCTAGAGACCCTTGTACTAGAGAAACTTCAACCTGCAAGAGAGGAAAAAATATGTTTATTATAACATAATTGGTTTCCTTTATAATCCTATGTATTTTATTTTATGTCCTTAAGAACATTATTCTTAAAAGGGATCTTCAAGTTTTACTAGACTGCTACAGGGATCCTTAATATGTACACACACATACACACAAATATTAAGAACCTCTGAATTAGTCCAACTAGAGGAGAAATGTATTTATTCTTCAACATTCATTCAAATCAATTCAATTATTAAGCTCTTTCTACATGCCAGGTTCTGTAATGTGTGCTAGATATAAAAGACAAAAATTAAACCGTTTCTACCCTTAAGAGGCTTATATTCTGTAAAGGAGAACAAGTATACGTGACTAAATACAAAATATATACAAGTGAATATAAAGTCATCTGAAAACAGGGAGGGGGGAGATAGGTGGAATGGAGAATATCAGTAGCTGTAGTCCTTGTCTAAGAGATGTCATTTAAACTATCCTTGGAAAGAGGTAGGGCTATCAAGAAGTGAAGGTAGGAAAAGAGAACATTCCAGGGTTGGGGAACAGACTAAACAAAAGAACAGAGATATGAGATAAAATCTTATCTTTGAAGAAGAGCAAATATACTATTTTGACTATTCTAGTTGTAAGCTTCAGTGGCAAGGAACTTACTTTAGGAGGCTTGTCACACATCTTTCTAGCCAAAGAAAGTTTACTGGCTCTAGTAACCCTTGGTACTACCCAAATAAGTGGGTAACACTCAAAATTACCAAATCCATATCTACCTTTTATCTCCAAATCATCAAACTCAGAAAAAATACTAGGCTTTCTTCAGCAAACATTCTCCATGCCACCAAATTCATTTTCTCTTTCTAATTTTTTTTTAATTTCCCAGAGTAACCTAAACGCATCTTGGTTTAGATCTACTGACTGATTTTGGCTAGGCATTCCTTAATATATTGAACCTAGATCAAAGCCTTCTTTGGTTGTCCCATACTGCCTGACCATGGAACACTAGGAATCAGGACCCAAAATGTTTAGCCCTAAGAATCCAATAACTGCCCATCCTATATGACCTGGGCCCCAGCAACTGCTTTTCTCTCCTATCACTGCCTTGGGCCAAATACCTCTCTGCAATCTCACCTGGCTCCCTAGCTACTCATTACAGCTTGCAGGACAGCAGTGAATCCCAAAGTACACTTCTGTATTCCTGGATGAGATTTTTCTAAAGGCAAAGAAATTGGTTAAATCATTGGCGTTTTTATGCAAATATAATACAAAACACAATAATACAAAAGCTTCAGATTTCTTTGTGACTTCAGCAACAATTCATACATTCACATTAAAATAGTTGAGAAATATTTAATTTTTAAAATCTGTTTCTAAATGCAGAAAATATGTGGAAATCAGAATGTAGTTATTCAGAAAAGCAAACAAAGATAAACTAGAGAGAGAGAAGAAGAAGAAGAAACAGCTTTCTTATGGCATCAATGGCCAATGAGAACTAAGCAGATGAAACACTTTCCTTATCAACACTGTTCCATGTTTCCAGCTAAAATTTGGATCTAAGTTAGTAGATATGCAACAAACTCAGGTTAGAAAAGCTTGTCTCAGTTCAAGTCAATTCTGTAAACACTACTGAACACCTACTAAGTAAAGCCTATAAGCTAATTCTCAGATCAATGCAGAAGATGACAAAGAAAAGCAATTATATTATTATATTGAATTATAGTGAAATAAATTTTTAAAAATCTCAAGATTCAGGTTAAGAACCCCTGTTTTAAGGCATAAGGAAACGTAATGGAGTCTTTTCTACCCCCACTCATCCATCCCCAGAATATTCACAGACAGGGTCTCTGGAACAATGGGTGATCATCTCTTGTAAAGGGTCATCCCTGGAAAACAGTAAAGTAGTTTGACAGAAATTATGTATAAACCAACATTTTACACCAGTGCAAAATAGATACACAAATTAAATAGAAAAGGTCACGCCACTAAAAAAAAAAAAAAAAAAAGAGAATTCCATCAGATAGCTTTATAACTATAGCTACAGTGAGAATTCTTAACTAAACCAAGGACAGAAATCACAAAAGATAAAAAATGGATTTGAATTAAGTGACATTTAAAGGATTGATGCTAATAAAAATCTATTAAGTTATGATAAGAAAATCTGCAGCAGATATCTCTGATGGAAGTCTGAAATCTGATACAAAGGGAACTGACAACTGATTCAGTCATTCCCCAAAGGATAAGTAGTGAAAGAATGGCTAAATGGCTATCACAAACAACTATTAACAAGCATAAAAGAGACCTCTGTGAGACACTAACACTGAGAGAAATGCAAGTCAAAATAATGCTAGGGTTTCACTTCCCAGCTTTAAAGAATATCATAGCCAGAAACACAAAGACCCATCAGCCTCCTCACGCTAGGGATTGGGTCCATGCGGCGGCGGGACGAAGGGGAGTCTCTCCCAAAGTCTCTCTGGGCTGTGCCCCAATTCAAGGAAAACCTGTTTTACAAAAAGGGGCCTTCACCTCCTCTAGGAGAATTTCAGAGGATGAGGTTTTATTTTAACACTGGAGAGAGAACACAGAAGGGGCAGGCTGGGGAGCGTCACTTGTCCTTCCATTCCTGGAGGGCAGCAGGAAATCCTCCTCTGATTAATCCCACTTTTTTTGGTGATCTAGAGCAGGGTCCTCAAACATTTTAAATAGGGGCCAGTTCTCTGTCCCTCAGACTGTGGGAGGCCGGACTGTAGTAAAAACAAAACCTCCCACTCTGTCTCCGCCCCTCAGCCCGTTTGCCATCACCCGGCGGGCCGCACAAACGTCCTCAGTGGGAGCTTCTGGCCGCGGGCCGTAGTTTGAGGACCCCTGATCTAGACAGTCTGGGTGACTCATCATTAGCGAAGAATGGGTCCGGGTGTTCGTGTCCGCGGCTCCCCGGTGCATCTCCTTTAGCACTGCCGCGGGCCAGATTCCCAGGCTTGCTCTCCCCACCTGCCCCGAGTGCCTCTGGCTCCCTGGCTACCCCCTCTTCCCTGCCTCCTTCTCACTTCCAAGCTCATCTTCAAGGGGTTTAGGGAAGGGATGAGGGGGAAACTGTATGGGGAGAGGAGGGACTTTCACACTCCCTGGGATAATAGAAATACCGGCAAGATAGAAGCAGAAATAAAGGAAGCTTCGAGAAGGCAGCACTTAGGAAGTTCCTATGATTTCTCATCCTCTGAATATGTGCGCAGTGATTCCATTAGTTTGCAAAGAGAGCTTCCCACACACTTGTTTAAATGGAAATTGACTCGATTTCGATGGAAACATTGTTTCTGTAGCAATCTGATGGTTTATTTTATTGTTTGCAATTAGTGAAGAGAGAAATATACAAATAACTTCAATGTTCCAGGGTGCTCATATTACCACACGAGACTTTATGAAGATTATAAGAACTTCTTTGGGGGGGGGGGGGCAGAAGGGGGAAGGGTTTGCTAGGAAAAGAGAATATCCTCATACGCAGATACTAAGCCTATTTCCAAAGTACTCTAAGGTTTACAGAATGCTTCCCTCGCTGCAGCCTTCTGGGTATTATAGTGCAAGGACCCCCTTCCCCATTTCACAGATGGGGAAACTGAGACCCAGGAGAAGTGAAGCTTCTTCTGCAAGACCACATAGCTCATCAGCTTCGGATCCCGAACTCAAAACCCAGCCTTCTGCCTCCAGCACCGCTTTCTCCCTTTTCTGCTTCTCATGATGTTCACAGCACAGTTATTGTTAGCAATCATGACATTTAAATTCAGGAATTGTACCTGACACTCCACATCTCTAGAAAAGCAGCAAAGGAAATCATTTTTAAAAGGCATAACTAGGTTGGTAACTCATGAATGCACACTGACATTGATAAGTAGCAGCTTCGTTAGAGAATCTGGGGCTACGTTCCCGAATCTCTCCCACAATCCTCCTCTGCTACTTCGTCCTGTCCTGGGTACCACCAGGATAAACTCAGGCCCAAGAAGATGAATCAGAAAGCCGCAGATTGAGAGCTACAAGAATGTTAGAGGCCATCCAGTCCAATGCTTCAGTCTTACAAATAAGACGGAGAGGCTTTACTCCAAACACAGAGTCAAATATTACCTGGGCTGGGATTTGAAACTTACTTTTCCTGACTCTGCATTTGGTTCCAAGTACAAACCCCATTAATGGATGCTCTGTGTCCCCCATACAAAGACCGGCCTAGCTAAGTGCAGGGAGCTCGACACCTGAGGACTGACCACTAAGAAAACAAGGTCCCAGCTACAGCAACCTGGGAACCCAAGGCTCAGAGGGCGTGGGAACCCTTCTCTAAAAGGATGCACCTGAAATCACAGATTCCCTGACTAATGGAAGCTTTGTAATTCATGTTTTAGCCCACCTCCTGGCACATTTTAATTGTTTTTCCTGCTTCATAGTATCATGAGATAAAAATAAAATGATAATAATGACAAGGGAACCCCCAAACTCTGAAAAATCCTTAAAGGAGAAAACCTCCTTGGACTCTGCCTCAGGGAGGAGACTCCACCCTAAGCACAAACAGTTTCATCTTTTGTTATCTGGCTCAGTCCCAAAACTCATTGAATTCTATTCAAATTCTAACCCTGACTGAAGCCCAGCCCAGAGCCAACCTGGGACTCCATCCACGAGCCCCTTCAGTTTGTAGCCAAAGCCCCCTATTATAAAAGAGCCAAATTAAAACCCTCTCTTTGCAGAGGTCCCACACATGGCAGCCCTATGCCTGCCATGTCAAAGGGTCTCTGCCCACTGGAACTCTGGTTCTGGTGCCTTTTTTTCTCTACCTTCAACTTTACTAACTAGACTTTACTTCCAAACTCCACAATAAACCTCTTTTAACAATCTAGGTTTTCAGGTCTATAAATTCCTTTCCAGAGAACTCTTGCACTGCCACTAGACCTCATTTAACTCTGTAACCTTGTGCCGAATCCAAAAGGGTTTCAGGGGAGCTCTGTTTGACTCTCTGTACCCCAAACCTGCCATTAGGCCTCAATTAAACCTAATTTTATTTGGGTACCCCAATTCTAAACCTCATCAATAATAGTTGGATCATAGGATCATAGGTTTAGAACTAGAGGAGAGTTTCAAGACATCTAGACCAATCTCCTTATTTTATAGAGTAGGAAATTAGGATGCAGAATAGTCAAGTGACTTCCTTCCTATGGTAGAAAGTGAAAGAAATAGGTCTAAGTTCTTTTTACCTTATTTCACAGCCTCTAACATACTTTGTGTGATGTGACATAAGTTATACCTACATATATATAATATCCCGTAGAATGATACAGGTAGAGCTAGGTTAGAGCTTGAAAGCCATCTATTTGAACCCACTCATTTTACAGAAGGGAAAACTGAAGCCCAGGGAGGTAGTAACTCCATCTAGGTCCAGGCAGGGAGTTCATGTTACATGGTCTACACACACACACACACACACACACACATGCATGTGTGTGTGTGTGTGTGTGTAGCTACTGTGGTTGACTAAAATTGCATAGGGGCAGCTTTGTACAGAGACTAGAATCAGGAAGACTCATCTTCCCAGATTCAAATCCAACCTTTGACACTTCCTAGCTATGTTAGTCACTTAATCCTATTTGCTTCAGTTTCCTCGTCTGTAAAATGAACTGGAGAAGAAATAGAAAATCTCTCCAGTATCTTGGCCAATAAAAACCCATATGAGGATCACAAGGAGTAAGACATAACTGAAATGATAAAATAGCAACAAGAAAAAAGTTGCATAGACTATGCTATATGACTCAAAGTCAAAGGCCTGTGTTGTTAGAATCCCACGTTTATAGGACTCTGAAATTTTCCCTGATCAGGCCACATTTGGCATCTCCTATTCAGTTTTGGGCACCACAGCTTTGGAAGGTAGTAAATGTCTGAGTTCAGATTTGAACTTGGGAAAAAGAGTCTTCTCCTTAGAAAGACTCCTAACTCCAGGATTTACTGAGAAAAAAAAATTTCGACTCCATATCTTAATAATTAAGGCTATCTAAAAATGAAATGAGCTACTTTAAAAATCAGTCAGTCAAAAAGCATGTGCCAGGTACTGTGACAAGCACTGAAGATGCAAAGAAAGGCAAAAGGCGGCTCTTGCCTTCAAGGAGCTTGTAGTCTAATGGGAGAAGCAACATAAAATCAAAATACAAACCAACTACCTATAGGATAAATCAGATATAATCCCAGAGGGGAGACACTGGTATTTAGGAGTACTGGAAAAGATTTCCCATAGAAGGTGAGACTTTGGCTGGGACTGGACAGAAGCCAGGAGGTGGAGATAAGGAGGGAGACCATTCCAGCTATGGATCATAGCCATCAAAAATAGCCAAAGTCAGGAAATGAGGTGTCTTATTCAAGGAATAGTCACAAAATCAGTGAAATTGGTTTTCATAGTCCCTGGAGGTGAATAAGATATAAGATGCCTGAAAAGGTAACTGAGGGTCAGGTCATGAAGTACTTTAAATGTCCACCAGGAAGAGGATTAGTTCCCTTCGAGAAGAGATTGGATGAACCACTTGTCAGATAAGTCATATTGGGGATTACTTGTACATGGATTATATTGGATGGTGGTTAAGTTCTCTTCTATCAGTTCTGTAATTCTGTGTTTATGGAAAGTAGCCAGTGTTTCATAGCCTTGTTCATACAGAAAATAAAAATTAGAGATCCCTGGTGGATTAGCTTGGGCTGTAGCAGGTTTTGTCTTTGGATATAGCTGCCAAGCCCTGCTTCATCACTTGTGCATTTAGAGAATAAAGAATTATTGTGCTCAGAGACAGAAGCAGTTTTAAACCTATGGCCTCCATGAGCTTCCCCAGCTGTTGCCAGTGGGTTGGATATTCTAGCTTTTTCCTTGTCCTGACTGATTTAATGGCTTTTTTGAGAAGTTATTCCTTCTTCTGCAGAGAAAAGAGGGAGCAGTTAGTAGTACTGTTTCTAAAAAGCAATTTTTGCTGGCACTAAGGAATGCAAAGAAAAACAAGACACTTACCCCACTCTCAGAGGATCTTTTACTCCAAAGAAGTAAAAAAGGTACACAAACAACCATGATTCAGGGAGTGAGATAAAAGAAAGGCAAAGACCAGGCAAAGCAGTGTAAGATATTTAAAGGGGGAAGGTTACTGTCAGCGGGACCATTCAAGAAGACTTCATGAAGGAAGTGATATATATATTGATTTTTTTTTAAAAGGAAAGACTTCAAAAGAGATGTTCTAAGAATGGGAAATACCATAAGCAAAAACATAGAGATGGTAGAGAAAAGAGTGAAAATGGAGGACAGAGTCCAATATAGATGGAATGGTGAAATGTGAAGTAAGAGATGAGAATCAAAAAGTAGTTTGGCATCATATTGGAAGGTCTTAAATGATAGGCTTAATATCAGGAGCAGAAAGAAGGTGAGTGAACTATTACAGTACCCTCCTAATTAGTCATCTCTCTGCTTTTCAATCTGTAGACACCAATGTAATTTTCCTAAAGCAAAGATCTGACCAAGTATCTCCCCTATTCAACAGCCTCCAGTGGCTCCCTATTACTTCTTGGATTTTGTTTACATTTAAAGTTTTTTGTTTTTTTTTTAATATAATCTGGTCCCAATCCTACCTTTCCATCCTTAGTATACATTACTCCTCTCCACACACTCTATGATCTAGCTAAACTGATCTTTTTTATTTCTTCACATATGACACTCTTCTTCCTATCTTTCTGCCTTAACGCTGTTCCCATGCCTGGAATATACTCCTCCTACTCATCTCTGCATCTTAGAATTCCTAGTTTCCTTCAAGATTCAGTTTCTACATTAAACCTTTCTTGATCCTAACAGGTGCTAATGTGTCTCTTGTGTCTGTATTTATACCATTATATCTTTATGTTGACAGAGGACTGATTGGGAAGTATAATTTTCCCAGATGGAAGGAAGAATTAAAAAATCCTAGGAAGTCAAAATTTCAGGTTGGATAAACCAGGGAATTTTAGAGCCTCAGGGGAATGATGCAGGCTAGCCCAGTGGCAAACCAATTGCAAGTGAAGAATGCTGCTACCCTGAACCCAGGATCATCATCATTGGAGCCTTTTCTAGTTTCCTAGTCAGCTTAAGGAGTGGTCTACTTGTGCAGATTATGCAGATACATCAGAGCATAGTAAATTTATCCCATTTCTACTTTTTAATCCTATGCTTCTCCAGCTTAAAGGATAAGTATTGGTTAGTTTCTGAACACTCCAGCTCTCCTTAAATTTATTTGTTACATGTACTTTTATAGTGATTTATTTTTAGATAAAGATAAAATTATTTCATTGTTTTAGAGTGTTTATTATAAATGAATGAACCAAACTATGGGGAAGGAGAAAGAGAAACTTCTAAACCAGAGAAGGGGAATGTCCAGCCTGTGGGCCATATAAAGTCCACAAAATCATCTACAGGCAACGGCAATATCCCACTGCTTGAGTTCTTTAAGTTGATAATTTTGTATGGTCCAAATGATGTTATAAGTATCCAAATGACCCTTAGAAGAAAAAAAGGTTTCCCACCCCTTCTCTAAACAAATAACTCTAGATGACCATAAATCTATATTGAAGCTTGTTGGAGACCCAGAAGAATGGTGCAACCCAGCCCAAGTTCAGACCAATTGCAAATGAAGAATGCTTCTACCCTAAACACTGAATATCATTGGCAGTTAGATATACACACACGTGTGTGTATGTGTGTGTGTGTATGTGTGTGTATGGATGTGGATTGTAGTTGTATGTACATATGCAAATGTGTGCATATATATGTATATACATTATATAT